>NW_027367747.1:0-55281 GCF_046119375.1 Phyllobates terribilis
AAAGCAATGAATACATATGGATGAATGATGGGAAAACAAACCATGGAAGATGGTGAAAGTGGAAACAAAGGTGGAAGCTTTCTTCTGGCTGCTGCTGAATTCTAACTAAATGAAAGTGGCAAAAAATAATGAAGTAAAGATCAATCTAACCTAATTTTCCTAAGGCTAATATAGTCTCCAAATAAAAGGAATAAAAAATAAATGCAAATAAATCAAAAGATGTGGAAATAACTAATAAAATATCAGATCAAATCTTCAATTAATGGGTCGTCCGTGTCCGCGTCACGATCGTGACACAGGGGTCGCGATCGTGACTTTGCTCCAATTCTCAAGTTCGTGGATGGTTGCGATCGTGATAGAGTCTCGGTCGTGACACCTCAACTACGGCTAAGTCACGATCGTGACATGCATGTCTCGGTCGTGACTAATTCTCCAAGATGGTCTTCGGTCTTCTACAAGCGTCGAGGTAGCTCGGCTTCGCCTCTCGGCTTCTCTGGGGTGTAGGTGTGTCATACTTCCTCTAGATCCATCCCGAATGCACTAAAAATGAGCACAACGGGATCTCCATGATAAAACCACTCAAAATCGCTTACGAGCATCCCGCTAATCCATAAATGAACTCCAACCAAATTCCGGGAATACCACTTGGTAAGCACCTAAACACCACTAAACCTAATCTAATAGTCGCTAGTTAACACCATATAATAAGCTCCTATCTAACTTCCCACACTTAAACCTTGCTTGTCCTCGAGTAAGCAAAAATAAAACTCACTCCTCCTATAAGTACAAAGGTCTGCAGTAAGTGCAAAGATAGTCTGCTAGCGACTATACTTCAAACTCCAAGTGTAAACGAGCACTAACCTAAATCCGACCTATCTTCTTATCTCACCGAGATGTCCTACCCAAATCCCTCCTTATGTCTCCACTTCATATGTCACCACTCCATATAATAATAAAATCAAACCAAGTGATGCGCAATAAAGCACAAGTGGACTCCTAATCTCCTCTAAGGATAAGGGTACATAAATAATTATAATAAAGATAAAAATTGAGTCTCCCATTCGCTTATACCACTTCTTATACCTCCTCTTCAATTAATGTCCTAAACCACTAATTTATGCAATCAAACCATACATCACAACCACCCAATCCTAATCAAGAAATCTGCATAGCACAACCACAACAATATGCATCCAACTCCAAGAAATAGAAATCTAATCCTAGAATCTAATACAACCGCTAATAGTGTGCAATAAATCTGATGAAATAGTGAAAGGGTGAGCATGCAAAGTATGGACATCAATAAGCTCAAAAACAGAGGAATAAAAGGCTAAATACTAACTTCTTATCCCTCCTTGGTGAATCCTAAAAACCCAAGAAAATCCTTCAACTCCCTTCTTTTGTCTCCGACGCCAATAAATGATACAATCAAACAAATAATCATAAACAATGTAATCTCGGCGCCCCTTCAGGTTTTCACCAAATTCTAGAGTGGTAGGAACTAATTTTTTCTTTTCTTTTCTTTATTTTCAGGCACCCACCTTTTCCTTTTTATCCATTTTTACTTGCCTGGTTCTTTGTTTTTTTGTTTTTTTTTATTTTTTTTTGTTGGAGCCCCCTTTTCGATCCAACTACTTTTTACTCTCTTGGTTTTTTTTTCTGATGTGATTTTTTTTCTTTTTAATCAATAATAAAAGAAAAGGTTCTGGAAATATCCGGTACAGACTCGATAGAAAAACACAAACACATTAGCAGAATAGACTCAAAACATAAAGCAAACAGCAACATCAAACACCTCGACTAGTCAACTCCTCTCCCCACACTTGAATCGCGCATTGTCCTCAATACAGCAAAAGAGGACACCATAAAAGGGAAGAGGAAGAAGAAACCGTGGAATGTTGTGGTGCTATCTCGGTCGTGAGGAGTAAACGGGGGGTAATGGTCGACCGCATCACGACCGTGAAATAGTGTCACGATCGTGACACGAGTAGTTGTGGTATGTGATCGGCATTTTTCCTCCTCCGATGACCTCCTGATGCTGGTTCCGCGAATTGCATGTAAAAGAAAACAAAAACAAAACAGAATAGTGGGAGAAAAGTCAGTAATACTCCCTCGGGTTGTCTCCCGATCAGCGCCTTAGTTAACGTCGCGGCACGACGTAAAATAAATCAACCAGCGGTCTTTGGTCCTTTTGGAAACCTCCGATTTCAGAATTTCTTGTAAGAACCAGTTATGGAAAGGTTTGAACCTTAGACCATTCACCTCTACGACTCGCCACCTTTGCTTTACCTTTTTCTTCTTACTTCCCCCACACTTTGACTCAACTTGGGGCCGTGTATTTGCTTTCTTCGTAACCTGCACAATAGCACTAGCAGGTTTCTTGCCCTGTGTGGTTAGAGAGGTGGGCTACCGACCAAAACAGAATTAGGGAGCGGGGAGCGCAGTGCATCCGAACATAGTTCGTGGGGTTTAATAACCTTATCAATAGAAAACACCAAGCTGTCATCCGGGGGTTGTGTCGTAGTTTCATATATGTTAAAACTAACAACATCCCCGTCAAACTCGAGTGTAAGCACCCCGGTGTCTAGATATAACTTAGTTTTGGTTGTCCTCATGAATGGTCTACCCAGGAGGATAGATGCAGCCTGCACGTCATGATTCATATCTAACACACAGAAATCCGCAGGAAATACAAGATTATCCACCATAACCAACACATCTTTGACTATCCCTTTCGGGTACACCATAGACCTGTCAGCTAACTGAATTACAATCCCTGTTTCATTCAAAGGTCCTAATCCTAGGGACTTGTACAATGAATAAGACAAAACATTAATAGAAGCACCCAAATCTAACATGGCTCTATCGAACTTAGTGTTTCCAATAGTACAGGGGATACTCACCATCCCTGGATCCGAGAACTTGGTTGCTATTTTTTGTTGGATGGGCTGCAGAAACACTCGCTTACCTGCACCTTGTGCTTACCTTTTAGCTTATGGTTCCTCTTCATGGTGCAGAGCTCCTTAAAGAACTTAGCATAACGAGGAACACTCTTAAAGAGTTTAAGCAAAGTGATGTTTACCTCACACTTACTGAATATTTAGAAGATTTCCTTGTCGGTGCGTGTCTTTCAGGCTTCTGGGAATGGTGCACGGGGTTTCTCGGAGTACAACGGAGGGAAATTTGGCCTCACATAGTTTTCTTGCCTCAACTTGAAGTCACCTTTGTCCTCATAATCGTCGTTAGCACTTAGCGGTTTGGAGTCACGAACATCAGCACTGGTCTCGGTCGAGATAGATGATCACGATCGTGATGATGAAAAAATGGGGCTTAGTCTCGGTCGTGACACTGTGTCACTGTCGTGACCTTCTTTGTTAACTTTTCCGGAAACTAAATCACCGTCATCTCGGTCATGATGCCTTTGTCTCGATCGTGACATGTCAACTGGGAGCAAATATCAATCGCGACCCGCATGTCTCGCTCGTGACAGCTGGTCACACTCCTTTCGCAGCATCTCTTCTTCCGGTTTTTCATCGATTTTTTGTCCGCTTCTCAAGTGCACGGAGCTAACGTTCTCTCTCGGGTTTCTCTCGGTTTGGGAGGGTAGGTTCTTCGAGTTTTGTTGAGTGAGGTTAGAGATAGCTTCGGTGATTTGCCCACATTGTTTTTCGAGACTTTTTATGCTTGATTCTGTTTTCTGGACATGAGTGGTGAAGTGCTGGGTCAATGATTTGAGAATTTCCTCTGTAGATGGTCCTTGTGGATTTGGTGGGTATGGAGTGGCGGTATTGGTTATTGTATTGATATTGTTAATTATGCCCCCCAGCCGGTTCGCTCCATCTAAAACCAGGATGATCATTGACCCTCAGATTATAGTTGTTGTTGTTATTTTCTCTCTTATTGTAGTAGTTGTTGTTGTTCTCATACCGAGGTCTGGAAGGCCCAAAACCTCCCACAACATGCACTTCAGCAATAGTTGGATCCTGCAGTTGTGGGCACGCATCAGTGTGATGACTTTCATCTGCGTAAATACCACATAGTCGTGTTGGCCTCTGATTACCAAGGGTGATATTTTTTATCATACTCTTTAACTCAGCGATCTCATTCTTCCATCCGGGCTCCCCGGAACTCACAACATTAGCTCCTTTCTTCGTATACGTCCTCCCAAAACTTCTAGTTCCTTCAGCAATTTCGTTTATTCGGACTCTGGCTTTGGCAGGAGTCAAATTCAGCACACTACCATTACAAGCAGCGTCTACTAGCCTTCTCTCATTATCAAGTAACCCATTGTAAAGGTGGGTCACCAAGTCTTTCTCCTCGAACCCATGGAATGGGCAGCTGGCACATAATCTCGCGAACCTCTCCACGTAGTCGTACATCGACTCGTCATCATGTTGCTCCACCATAGCAATTGCCCTTTTCAAAGCAACAACCTTCTTGGACGGGAAATACTTACTAAGGAAGGCTTTGTGTAGCTTATCCCAGTGTCGATACTCCCTGTGGGTAGCAAATAATACCATTGTCGTGCTTTGTCCTTTAGCGTAAGACCAAAAGCTCTCATCTTAATCTGTTCGTCGGTGACGTTACTCGGCTTGCTGCAGCTGTAGATATCGTGAAACTCACTTAGATGCATAATCGGGTCTTCCCCAACCAGGCCATGGAATTTCAGTAGCAGATTGATGAAACCAGTCTTGAGTTCGAACGTAACACCAGCATTCAGGGCAGGCAGCGTTACTCTTAGGTGTTGTTGCTTCAGATATGGGTCCGTAAGTTCTCGCAGCGTTCGATTTCCATCCATGTTATCAATCACCAAGTCGTGAATACCTTGCCTCAAAGTCTGCAGAAACGTCCGCTCGATTTCTGGATCGTAAAAAAATAAATTTGGATCAGCAACGGTGCCAAAATTTGATGAAGGCTAAAAGTCGTTGTGCCTATCAAAGATACCCAACTAAATAATCCACTAGTAAAGTGGTAATCAGGGGTCGAATCCCAAGAGAGTCAGGACGATAGTTTATTTCCTATGGTGCTACCAAGTAGTAATAGTTGGGGGTTTTGTATGTGATCTTAATAACTAAGAAATTGAGCAAATATAAAAGCAATATTGGTTGGGTTGTAAAAGATTATGGGTATGAAACTCACTCCTTCTAGCATCAGCGCATTATTCAATTGGAATGTTGATCATCGAATTCTATTAACTTATATTATGAATTAGTTAATCCGGTTGTCCTACTCTTTGTTCGTAAATAGCAACTAGTCCAAATAGTCCTAGAGACCCTTATTATGCAATAACCAAGGAAATCCCAAGATTCAAAAGCACAACAGCATGAAGATCAAAGATAAGAAGGCCTATGCAATACCATTGGCAAATCGCTGATACTCGACACAGGTTTATAATCTCTACACAATAAGAACTCGCAAATAGTCTATGCAAATTCTGCTCGCTACCTAAAGACAAGACTTTTCAAATCAAATTATCAAGCCTAGCAATATGATGGATAATAATTAACCTAGTTTACAACCTATATAAAGTTAAGATCAATCAATGAAATCAATAAAGCACAAGAGATTATAAAACAATCCTAAAATTAACTTTAGAACATAAACATTAGAATTCTCACAATAAACCTAGAACAATGGCTTCAGCCTAAAGAGTGAACTAGAAAGAACTTATCCAGAAATAGCCATCGAAAGCAATGAATACATATAGATGAATGATGGGAAAACAAACCATGGAAGATGGTGAAAGTGGAACAAAGGTGGAAGCTTTCTTCTTGGCTGCTGCTAAATTCTAACTAAATGAAAGTGGCAAAAGAATAATGATGTAAAGATCAATCTAACCTAATTTCATAAGGCTTATATAGTCTCCAATAAAAGGGAATAAAAATAAATGCAAATAAATCAAAAGATGTGGAAATAACTAATAAAATCTCGGATCAAATCTTCAATTAATGGGTTATCCGTGTCCGCGTCACGATCGTGACACAGGGGTCGTGATCGTGGACTTTGCTCCAGTTCTCAGGTTCGTGGATGGTCGCGATCGTGATAGAGAGTCTCGGTCGTGACACCTCAACTGCGGCTAAGTCGCGATCGTGACATGCATGTCTCGGTCGTGACTTCTTCTCCTGAGACAGTCTTCGGTCTTCTACAAGTGTCGAGGCAGCACAGCTTTACCTCTCGGCTTCTCCTGGGGTGTAGGTGTGGCATACTTCCTCTAGCTCCATCCCGAATGCACTAAAAGTAAGCACAACCGGGATCTCCATGATAAAAGCACTCAAAACCGCTTACGAGCATCCCGCTAATCCATAAATGAACTCCAAACCGGATTCCGGGAATACCACTCGTTAAGCACCTAAACACCACTAAAACTAATCTAATAGTCGCTAGTTAACGCCATATAATAAACTCCTATCAGTCATGCAAACGTTCGTGAGTATCTTAGCGAAAACACTCCCTTTCTTGTTTGACTTGTCTTTCATTTACCTTTTCTCTTACAGATGTATGATTTTTTTACTTGTATATTTTTTATAGTGTGCGATTCTTTCTTGATCTTATAGAGTTAGAGAATAATGATGGGGTTCAGGTTGTGTCTGATGTTGCTGACCTTAAGGCTACTCAAGAAAAGGAGGTGTTTGAGTTCATAGTGCCTAGCTCTGGGGCTCATCCTGTTACGAAGGGTTCTGCGAGTTATCCTAGCTCTTCGCGTCCTTCTAAGATGAAGAGCGGGGATGTTCATGCGTCATGGACCAACAGTGGGAAAGAGGATGAGTGTGTTCCCAAGAAGTGTTGACCCCGAAACTCAAAAAACAAAGTTAAGTGGGTAGCCCATTCTTCGGGTATCTGATGTACTCTGCCGAAGGATGTGCTTCGCATGGTTACAGACTTTGTGTATTATCAAGTAGCCACTTTAGTAAGCTTTCTTCTCGCCTATATTCTGGATACCTAGTTTTTTTGTTCGGTTTTCCTGGAAACGTATTTTTATTTGAGTCCGAGTGTCTTTCTAGGCTGGTAATGTAACTAAACTCTCGAGCACCGTCGCCGAAAATCTGTTGGGTTTGATGATTCAAAGGAAGAAATTATTGTTTTAAAGGCAGATCTCGCTGCTCGTGAGAAACAAAACAGGAAACTTGATGCCGCTCTTACGTCCATATCAATGAGCTAAAAGAATCATGAGATCGCGTAGCAACCATCGAAGCCAAGCTGCGCGAACGAGCTGAGGTGCTCGATATTTTCAAATGAAGAAGAAGGAGGTTGTGGAGCATGTTACGGGTACGCGCATGGCTTCCCGAGTTGAATATTACACCCAGTATTGCGGTTCCCTGCTGATTTATATGCATACAGTGTAGTTTCTTTGTAAGGGGATTAAGTTTACTCTTGATCATGATGCCACTCTAGACTTCCCAAACACACTTCCCCCTACGATCCCCCTATTATCATAACTTTTCTTGATGACGAGGATGATCCTTTAGAGGCATGGGATGTTAAGGATCAGGACTGGGATGTGTGCGAAGGTTATTCCCTTCCCAACGCTCGGGCGATTTTCCTCCAAAGAAAGACCGAGCATGGGGGCTTAGCGGTACTCACCGTGCTCACGGATCTGACTGCACTCATTCCCCCAACCAATCTCCTTTTCCTGATGGTGGTTCTGATCACGGGTTTCCTTTTATGTTGTGGGTTTGAACTTTCTTCCAATGCCTTCTTTTTGCATGTTTTTTTGATAGTTGTTACCCATGTGTGGGTTTATAAAAAAATTTATGGCTTGCTCTAGCCTTTTTACATGTTATTTTTATGAATGTAGAGTTTTTAATGTTCTTCATGCTTAATTTCTCCCTCATTAATTGGCTCTTTTGTACGTGCGTTCCTTATCTAGCCCCTAGAAACTCTCCCTTACTCCTATGGTGTTTGTCGTTCCTATGTACGTGAACATCGTATCTTAAATGCTGATGGGTTGTCCTGTTATTGCTTTTTCTTGGGCTCCCTTGATATTAAATTTCACTAACATCAAATGTTAAATTTTTATGCAAAAAATTCAAAACTTCGGCTATTAAATGATTGTTAGTTTGCGTTAATTATGTGTTTCTTGACACGTGTAGGTGTTAGATTGGTTGCTTTTGCGGTTACTTTTTTATTCCTTATAAATAGGTGTTTTGGTGTGTTTATTTTTTTACTACTATCTCTGTGAATTTTCTAGAGGGAGAGGAAAGATATTTGTTCTTTTTCTGCTTGGTGATTGATTTATTTGATGGTTGTGTTGTTGCTTTACCATGGTGAGTAAGTTTATTACATTGACTCATTGTTGCCTACGCAATTTCCTTCTCTCATGTTTTTTCTTGTCGCGAGTAGTTGGTCCGCGGATGATTTTTACATGATTATTCGTAATATATCAGTATTAGATGTCTCTTTGTTACCGTGAGTAGTAGGCTCGTGGGAGGTGAACAATTAATACGTCTCCTCATGTTATAGGATTCCCGTTTCTAAATGCTCATGTGTCTTTGTGCAAAGACAAGAAGTTAGTTGATACACCTAGGCATTCAAAGGATGTGATGGCACCAACAATTTCTTTTTCCCCCCTTCGCTTATCCGCAAAAGTGTGATGAGTTCGGCCCTTTGTTATATAGGCGAGCATCGCTTTTTTGTTAGTTTGCACTTTTTGACGCCTCCCATGCCTGTGGGGCTTTTAAGTTTCAGAGTGACAGAGAGTCCTGTTAGAAAATGGCATGACTTGCCTCCCACCGGTCTTCCTACAAAGTTAAACTTTTCTCGGTTGGAGGAGGTTTCTATGTGTATCCATTTCCAATGGATACCCGTTATAGCGCTTTCTAATTTGGAATGCACGATGACTGATGAATATGGGTTTTTCTTCCCAATGAGCCTGCACTCAATTGAAGCGGGTTTTCGGTTGCCTTTGCATTCGCTCACGTTGTGGATCCTTTCTGAATTTGAGCCTCATCCCGGTCAGCTACATGCTTATATTTGTCACTTGGTGATGTATTTTATTACACGATGCTAGGAGGTGATGCTTATGCCCTCATATCGGTTCTTTAACTTTTTTACACCATGAAATGATCGGTTGTGAGCACAGTCTATACACATGTAAGGCCCTGGTGAAGACGAATGTAGTTTTCCCCCATCAGTACCCTTCATCATGTTATGAGTGGTTTTTGATAAAACCTCCTCAACAGTAAGTGATTAGGATAAATCTAATTCTTGGATCCTTTTCAAGTTGCAAGAGTATAATGAATGTGATTGGGATACTCTTAGCCTGATGTATGTGGGAGCCCCTTTACCCTTGTCTGTCACAATCAGGACATCGTGACTTTTGAGTTCTTGGAGTTTTGTTGTTTAAGCCTTAGTTCAGTCGTGAATAGCTATTATGCATATATTATTTTGTTTGTGTCCGCTCTCCTTCTGTGGCTATTTTTAGTAAAACAAAATCGCATTTATTGTTAATCCTTCTTTTCCTCGCGACTTATTTGGAGTTGCTTTCTTGCTATTGTGCAGAGGGTCGGTTATTTTGCGATCTAATTGATCTTGAGAGTAGATATGAGACCGAGTCATCGTCTGTGAAGGATGTTGTTGATATTCCTCATTATGTGCCCGTACCTCTAACGTGACACCTTCTCTAAGAGGGCACCTCTTGATGACACTCCAGGGAGTGATACCTTCCCTGTCGAGCCCCAAGGTGGGTCGTTGCCTGAGGGAGGGGGTCATAAAAGGCGAAGGGTGTTGGTTCTAAAGTGGGTGGTCCTTCCTCCGAGCATGTTTCTTCTCTTTATGGTGAATTATCCCTCGACATTCCTAAGCTTACGAAACCCAAATGCTTGCGTTGGTACGTTTTTTGGTCTGATTTCTTCACATATATATGTGTGCTTTGCTCCTTTATTTGTTTGTTAGACACATGGTTTTTGTGTGAGTAGGGCATTCTGGTCGTTTAATCAGTGAGGGACAGTGCAAGCGCACTAGGAAAAGTGCTAGCGTTAAGAACTTGTGTGGCGTCCCTAGATTCGGAGACGAAGGTTTTGAGAGAGAGAGTAGTTATACATGATAAGTGAATCATGGAGTAAGAGACCAAAACTTTGGATGTTGAGAATCAAGTGAAACAGTTGCTAGAAGAGGGACATGTGCACGATCCAATGATGCCCCATGACGGTGTTGCTTGTTATGTTACCAGTAGTCAGACGGCCGCGAGATTTTACCTGCCAATCAGTACATAGGATCGCTCTTGATGTACATGCACAAGGTGCAACTACTTAGTGCGAGCATCCGATTTACTTTGGATTGCAAAAACACCCTGGGCTTCCCTGATACTCTTCCTCCTGATACTCTTCCTCCTTTTTTCTATCATAGGAACGAGGATAAAGAGAGCAGTTCCAGTACCAGGGCTACTCCCACATGTGATTTGTTACCTTCTACCTCTGGGACCTGATCCTCTTCACTCTACTCCATTCCCTATATCTTGCTTTTACTCAAGACTGTTTGTTGACTGTCTTCATTGGTGGTACATTTTGAATTCTTTATGTTTTGGGGAATTACGCGTCTTTTGAATGTTTTAATTGTTTGGGTGATTTTGTTGTATGGAGTATTATGGTTTTGTTTTCGTTGTTTGTGATTTTGGTAGTAGACTTTCACGTGAACAATTATACGATCCCTTGAATATTTTCTCATTGCATAACTTCAAAATGTCTTTAACATCATTACATGGTAAAAAGTTGCATTTGCGAGTGATGCTCTTTTGTTGATCGCGGTTCTTGCTAATGACCTACTCATAGTCACTGCAAGTATACTTTTGTATCTTCCTTGAGTATCTATTGTGAGAAAGCAACTTATGTATTTTAGAGTCAGGTTTCTTACCTATTCTCTTGAATCTCCTTCGCTTCGAGATCATTTAGGCTCGGAACTTTGTGACATTTTTTTTGCTTGTGGTCCCTGTAATACGATCTCTTGTTTAGATCAGGTTGCACTGATAGATAAATTCCTTTTAATAATGTCTCGTGGTTCAGGGAATGTCGGTTACCTGGGAGCTTGATATTGTTCTCCCCATGGTGATACTGGTGTTTTAGCCTTCAGGAGTCCATTAGTCCAATGTTCTTGGTTGATTGCGATTTCTATGTCGAGAGGCACTTTCACGGGTGTCGTACCTCTCAGTCTTCTGAGGATCTCCCATGTCATAATTGGTTTATGTACTTGCATGTTGGGGAACAACTCCCTTCACATAGTGTAATCTTCGAGTTTTCGACTTCGGGTGCCTATAGAGTGGGGGAATCTGTTAGTTGTTGCTCTTAAGACCTTGATACATAGGTACAAGAAAATTGTGTGTTCCTATTCAGAGCGAGTGTTGATTAAATCTTTACTCACGTTTGTTTTAAACTAAAAAGATAGGTGGATAGGGGATCTCGTTGTACGAGGGTCCCCGTACTCGCCTGTTTTTCAGACTTAGAGATTAGATCATTTTTTATAATATTATTAAAAAAAGGGTAGTATTGCTTTAATGCTTTAATATTTATTTAAACTTTGCTTAGGTATGATATGTTTAAGATTTACGTGTGGCGAGTCTTTCCATCTATGGGTAGTACTTGCGCAACTGCATCACAATTCATGAATTGGCGACGCGGTTGTATGTACAGTCTTTAGGACGGGATGCTCCTGGTGATATTTCTTCTTCCACTATGTCAGTTCCTTCCCATTTAGGGTCGCGTTTCTCCCCTTCGGTTTTTCATAGTCCAAATCTCCTTTTTCTAAGCCCCTTGCTTTGAAAGTTTTGTTGTTATATTTTGTGACATTTTCTTTGTGATTGGCTTTGCGTATTATAGCCATTTCACATGCCTCTTCCCTGAGTTGGAGCTCCATTTGCATCTTCTCTCTGTTAACTATTCATTGAAACGAAGTATCATGTCGCTTGGGCACAGGTGCTCTACTACTACTACCGCTTCAACTCCATAGGCCAAAGCGAAGGGTGATTCTCTTGTGACCTTCTTTACCGTAGTTCAGTTTTCCCTAACACTAATAGCAGTTTCTCGTCCCACAAGCCCATTGCCCCGTCTAGTTTATTTTTAGGTCGGTCACGATGCTTTTATTAGTTGTTTTACTTATCCATTGCAATGAGGGTGTGCCACTGACGCCAACTTCAAGTGAAATCCTAAGTCCTCACACCATTCTATCAGCTTGGGCATGTTGAATTGCGGGCCTCAGTCAGTGATAATTTCCAATGGGAGGCCAAACTAGTATATTATTGTCTTCCCATAAGAATTTATTGACATACACAACGGTGATACTCTCTAGTGATTTTGCCTCATTCCACTTAGTAAAATAGTTCACGGGCACTATAATATATTCTAATTTCCCAAGTGCTTTCGGGGAGAAAGGTTCGAGTAGGCCAGACTCCACATGGAAAAAGGGCATGGTCCACTCATAATTTGCATCTCAAACCCCGGTTGATGGGAGGCAGGGGCGTGATATTGATATGATTTGCACGTTCTCGCAAACTGATGGGCATCCTTTTTCATCGATAGCCAAAAGTAGCCATGACTTAAAGCTTTTTGAATCATGGATCTCCATCTTGCATGCGTACCACATAGGCATGCATGCAGTTCCACAATCATGCTCTTCCCTTCCTCTTGAGACACCGGAGCTCCCGAGCCATATATCTCATCTTGTACAACTCACCTTTGTTTAGAAAAAATCACTTGGTTAACGACTGCATTCTCCTCATTTCTCACGGATCAAATATTTCCTTGTTTAGGGTAAGGAATTCGTATATCACGATACGCCAATCTATATGTTTAGGGTGAATCCGCATCATTTCTAGTTGTTGGCAAATGGCTCTTTCCTGTCTTATTCTGGTCCAAATGGGTCGCACTTTCTTTTTGTCTATGCTTTTTACTAACTTGACTTGCAAGGAAAATTTTTCAATACCATCTACTCTATCATTTTTTTCCTTTGGGATGGTTGTTATTAGGAAGTGCTTGCAGAGTGCTTCTAGTGCTACAACTCTCGCGTGATACGTTGACAGATTTCGTGTCTTAGCTTCATAGACTCCTTGGACCTAATGAACCAATACTTCTAAGTCATAAAACACTCCATATGTTATATTGCATTTGCAAGAGACAACTCTGAACCCAGGATTAATGCTTCATATTCTACCTCATTGTTAGTTGTTGTGAGTATTAGCATGTGCTCTTATATATGCCCTCCGGGGAAATGAGTATCATCCATGCCCTACAACCTTTAGCGTTTATGACTACATCTACGTATAACTTCCAAGGGAGCTGAATGTCAATGGGGATACCTCTCTCTTTGTGAAAATGGTTTCAATAGTAAAGTCGGAAATTTCATGTGCCTTGACAGCCTGTTGGGGTCGGTACTCAATGTCAAACTCCGATACCTCTACAACCCACTTAGTCAGTCTTTTAACACGGTTGGCCTGTGTAAGAGGATGCAGAGTGGCATGTTAGAGGGAACCGGGATGGTGTGAGCACGAAAATAGGGTCTGAGTCTACGAGCAATTATAACCAGCGCAAACATAGCCTTTTCAACTGGCCATATCCGGTTTGCAAGGAGGAGTGCTTGGTGCACGAAGTATATTGGGATTTGATGTTCGCACACTAGTGTCGCACTTACAGTATGCGTACCAACATTGAGGTACAACTGGAGGACTTCCCCCGGGATGGGTGTTGCTAAGGTTGGGAGATTTCTTAGGTGTTTCCTGAGTTTTGTGAACGTTGTCTTACATTCTTCTGTCCATTATAAATTCTTGGGCCTTCTCATGACATTAAAGAAATTGGAGGTTTCTCTCTGCCATATTGGTGTAGAATAGTCCCAAGTAATTTATAGATCCCATGAACCTCTATACTTTGTTAGTTGTACATGGCGCAACCATGTCCACACTTCTTTGAATTTGTCTTGATTGACCTTTATATTGGCAGAACTTATCTGAAACCTAGGAACTTGCCCTCAGTGACCTCAAATACACACTTGTTTGGGTAAAGGATCATGTCATACTTGCGCAAGGTTTCACAGAAATCGCATAAGTCCTTCGCGTGATCTTTTTCCTTTCAACTTTTTACCACGTAGGCTTCTACTATTTTCCCAATCTGACCTTGAATAATCTTGTCAACCATCCTCAGAAACTTGGCTCTTGCATTGTTCAAACCGAAAGGCATCACTTTGTAACAGTAAGTGACCTTATCTTTATCCAACGCAATGTGCTCGGAATCAGTGGGATTCATGGGTACCTGATTGTATCCCGAGTAGGCATCCAAGAAGTTAAGCGCCTCATGACCCGCGAAAAGATTTCATGAGCTTATCTATGGACGATAAGGGGTAATTGTCCTTCAAACACACTTTATTGAGATCAGTAAAGTTCATGCACATTCGCCATTTCCCTGTATCTTTCTTGGGTACCATCACTATGCTTGTCAACCACACAGGATGTTGCACGAGTTTGACAAAGTTCACCTTAAGTAGCTTCACGAGCTCTAGTCATGTTGCCTCATTCTTTGGTCCTACTTGTTTTCTTTCTTTTGTGTCTTCGGTTGTGCTTCACAAGCTCTGGTCTTGTTGCGTCATTCTTTGATCCCCTTAAGGTCATGTGGCGTCCATGCAAAGAAGTCATACGATTTCGTCAACATGCCTTTCACAGCCTTCGCCATTTCTGGCTTTAGCCCTTGCCTCATAAAAACTTTCTCCTCTAGGTTCGTGTAGGGTGTGACATCCACCTTCTCGAATTCCCTTGGCTTAACTCCATTGCTTCCATCACCCGAGACCCCAAATCTTGGAAGGTCTTGTGTATTCAGATTGACATCTTCTTCTCTACTCACGGATCCTGCAATAAAGAGCTTCTTATTTTGAACCTCTTTTTACCACCTTTTCTATGTATATATAGCATGTTAGACTCTCTTTTTCATTACCATGCGTTGTTCCCTCTCCTTGCAGGACCGGGAACTTTACAGAGAAATAGCTAAAGGATACCATACACTACAAAAAAATGTATCTACGGTGGCGAAATATTTTACCACAAAACTGTATAATTTTGTCATTATAGTGTTATTGTGACAAAAAAATTCGTCACATGGTTGTCACTTATTCTCCCTCACAAAATCATTATTGTGAGGAAAAACATATTCCTCACAATAAACATATCTATAGTGACAAATTAGTTTTGTAAAAAAAAAACATTTTTCATCACAAAATGTCACTTCGAGGATCACCAAAATTTGTCACGTATGTTCCATTTTCGTCACAAAAGAGGAAAGTTATTGCGACAATATTTCACCACAAAAGATATTTAGATTGACAATTTTTTTGTTACAATAAAAAAATTCATCACTAAAACCATCTCCGAGCATGCTAATGTTTGTCACAATATTCCATGTTTTATCACAATTACTAATGATGTTGAGGCGAAATGTCCTCCCAAAAAATGGTTTATCGTGACTAATTATTTCGTCAACATATTTTTTTGTCAACATACTATTATGAATGGATATCATAGTTGGTTTTATCAACGACATCTTGACAGGCGTAAAACGGTCGTTGTTCCTATCAAAGATAATCCAACTAAACAATCCACTAGTAAAGTGGTAAGTCGGAGTCGAATCCCAAGAGAGCCAAAACGATAGTTTATTTCTAATGGTGCTACCTAGTAGTAACAAGGGGGTTTTTATGTTGAATCTAATAACTAATAAATATCTAAGCAAATAATGTTGGGTTATAACAATTATGGATATGAAACTCCCTCCTTCCAGCATCAGCGCATTGTTCAATTGGAATGTTGATCATCGAATTCTACTAACTTATATTCTGAATTGATTAATGAATCCGGTTGTCCTACTCATTGTTCGTAAATAGCAACTAGTCCAAATAGTCCTAGAAACCCTTGTTGTAAGCAATAACCAAAGAAATCCTAAGGTTCAAAAGCGCAACAGCATAAAGATCAAAGATAAGTAGGCCTATGCAATACCATTGTCGAATAACCGATACTCGACATAGGTTTATAATCTCTACAAAATAAGCACTCGAAAATAGTCTATGCTAATTCTGATTGCTACCTAAAAGACAAGACATTTCAAATCGAATTATCAAGCCTAGCAATATGATGGATAATAATCAACCTAGTTTGCAACCTAGATAAAATCAAGATCAATCAATAGACAATAAAGCACAAGAGATCATAAAACAATCCTAGAATTAAAATTAGAATATAAGTGTTCGAATTCTCACAAACTTTTCCTAGAACAATGGCTAAACTAGAATGGAGGCAAGAGGGGAGAAAGTGGGAGAGAAACTCTTCCCAATAAAACCTAAACTATATATAAGTCTTGGAAAATAAGATAGGAAAGAAATAAAGTAACTAAAACAAATAAATTGGTTGGAATAATAACGATCTCGGCCAAAAATAAGAGATTTTGGCCCATTAAGCTCGCCGAGACCCGCGGTCGCGGTAGATCCACCCGCGGTCGCGTTTACGCTTCTGCAGAAAAAGTGACATTCGTATAATTGTCATAACTCCTGTCTCACAACTCTCATTGCGCTCATACTTTTAGGTAATAAAATAGACTTCAATATCTAAGTCCTCGAATTGGAATCACTTCAATCGGACATCGGATCAGGGAGAACGAGCCATCTGAACTCAGCTTAATATCTCAGCACTTCTTCTCAGCACTTCTTCTCTTCTCTTCAATGGTCAAAGCGCGTCTTTGACCCTCTTCTCTTGATACTTGATCCGGCTCCATAGTAGTACCATATATGCTCTCGAACCTCCGTAAATCCATATAATATGCTTTTTATGCCAGATTCCGGAATTACGCTCTTCAAGCTCCTAAACACCCATAAAACTCTACTAATAACCATTAGTTACACCGTATGAAATCTCTCTATCAAACCTCCCCATACTTAAACCTTGCTCGTCCTCGAGTAAGAAAAATATCGCCCACCCCTCTAATAGCTCAAAGTTCTGCAGTAAGCACGATAAGATCTACTAACGGTTATATCTCCAAACTCCAAGTGTGTAGCAAGTATCACTAACCTACTCCGGTCTAAGCTCCTTATCTCTCCAAGGTGACCTACCCTTTTCCTCCTTATAACTCTACTTCTTATGTCGCCACTCCAAAGATAAAATCCGTCAAATCCAAGTGACATTATGCAATAAAGCACAAGTAAAGTCATAATCTCCTCTAAAAGCACAAAGGGTACAAAGATATAACAAATAAACTCGAGTCATCCACTCGCTACAACACTTCTTATTCCTCCAGTCATATTGATGACCTAAACCACTAAATATGTATAAACATCATGCCAACAACCACCAATTCTAAGTCAAAAATCCGCATAGCACAACCACAACAATATGCATCAAGCTCCAAGATAAGAATGTAATCCTAGTTTAATACAACCGCCATGAAAATGTAACAAAAATGTGAAATAGGAAAGATAGTGTAAACATGAATCAGCAATATAGCTCAAAAGTTGTGAAAAGAAAGGTAAATAGGCAATACTAACTCCTTGTCCCTCCTGGTGAATCCTAAGTCTCGAACAATCCTTCAAACACCCTTCTTATGTCACCAACGCCATTAAATAATGTAAGAGAAAGTAACCATCCTAAGACACTCATTTCTTTTACACTCCAATTCTTGCTTTGGCGCCCTTTCGGGTTTTCACCAGACACTCTCTATTCTTTTCAAGGCTCATCAATACTCACATCTCTCAAGTCCAATTATTTCCCGGCCTAGAGCCGCATGGACTACCTGCTTATTACTTAGATCGCCCTTTCGGCTTTTCGACCTATCCCAGGATTTATTTTTATTTTATATTTTTCGGTCTATTTTTCGATTTTCGTCTTTTTTCCGTTGATTTTTTCCCGTCTATTTTTTTGATCAAACTTTTCCAACTAAAACTCATCAAGTACAGACTCCATCATAAAACATCTCATCAAAGTCTCAACCATCCTCACCACAGACTCATTATACGACCAACTTCATAAAATAACTTCGAACACATAAAAATAGGTCTAATCACCCTCCCCATACTTGAACAACGCATTGTCCTCAATGCTGCAAAAGAGGACTCGATAGAAAAGGAAGGGAAAGAAAAACCTACTAATATGGGCCCGGAGGCGGTGTCGGTGGTTTCTCGGAGTATAACGGAGAGTCGCGGTCGTCATCAACATGCACTGAAGTAGAGTCGCGGTCGTGATCCTTTTCATCAAATTTTTTTCGGAAACCAAATCACCGTCATCTCGATCGTGATGTACATGTCGCGATCGCGGCATCTCTACTGGGGCTAAATCGCGATTGCGACCTTCTTGTCTCGGTCGTGACATCTATTCAGCCTCATTTCGCCTTCGTTTCGGTGGTTTTTCGTCGCAGCAGGTCTGACCGCGGCCGCGGTAGTGTTGATGTACTTTCCACCTTTTCGTCGCAGCTTTTGTCGCAGGTTGCGCCCGCTCTATCTCTGGATTGAAATCAAGCAAATTTGCATCAGCAGCGCGAGTGTGGACCATAAGATAGGTCCACACTAAAGTAGTAACACAAAAAGAAATAAACTATAACAGTTGGCTCCCCAGCAACGACGCCAAAATTTGACACGCATAAAACGGTCGATGTTCCTATCAAAGATAATCCAACTAAACAATCCACTAGTAAAGTGGTAATCGGAGTCGAATCCCAAGAGAGCCAGAACGATAGTTTATTTCTAATGGTGCTACCTAGTAGTAACAAGGGGGGTTCTATGTTGAATCTAATAACTAATAAATATCAAAGAAAAGAATGTTGGGTTGTAACAATTATGGATATGAAACTCCCTCCTTCCAGCATCAGCGCATTGTTCAATTGGAATGTTGATCATCGAATTCTACTAACTTATATTCTGAATTGATTAATTAATCCGGTTGTCCTACTCTTTGTTCGTAAATAGCAACTAGTCCAAATAGTCCTAGAAACCCTTGTTGTAAGCAATAACCAAAGAAATCCTAAGGTTCAAAAGCGCAACAGCATAAAGATCAAAGATAAGTAGGCATATGCAATACCATTGCCGAATAACCGATACTCGACATAGGTTTATAATCTCTACAAAATAAACACTCGCAAATAGTCTATGCTAATTCTAATTGCTACCTAAAAGATAAGACTTTTCAAATCGAATTATCAACCCTAGCAATATGATGGATAATAATCAACCTAGTTTGCAACCTAGATAAAATCAAGATCAATCAATAGACAATAAAGCACAAGAGATCATAAAACAATCCTGGAATTAAACTTAGAATATAAGTGTTCGAATTTTCACAAACTTTTCCTAGAATAATGGCTAAACTAGAATGGAGGCAAGAGGGAGAAAGTGGGAGAGAAACTCTTCCCAATAAAAATTAAACTATATATAAGTCTTGGAAAATAAGATAGGAAAGAAATAAAGTAACTAAAACAAATAAATTGGTTGGAACAATAAAGATCTCGGCCAAAAATAAGATATTTCGGCCCATTAAGCTCGCCGAGACCCGCGGCCGCGGTAGATCCACCCGCGGTCGCGGTTACGCTTATGCAGAAAAAGTGACATTCGTATAATTACCATAACTCCTGGCTCACAACTCCGATTGCGCTCATCTTTTGAGGTAATAAAATAGACTTCAATATATAACTCCTCAAATTGGAATCACCTCAATCGGACATCGGATAAGGGAGAACGATCCATCTGAACTCAGCTTAATATCTCAACACTTCTTCTCAGCACTTCTTCTCTTCTCTTCAATGGTAGAAGCGCGTCTTTGACCCTCTTCTCTTGGTACTTGCTCCGACTCCATAGTAGTACCATATATGCTCTCGAACATTCGTAAATCCATATAATATCTTTTTTATGCCAGATTCCGGAATTGCGCTCTTCAAGCTCCTAAACACCCATAAAACTCTACTAATAACCGTTAGTTACACCGTATGAAATCCAATTGTATTCTCTAAATCATCAAGGACATACACAGTAATAATATGAGAACTACAAATGTAAAACAATAAAATCAAGTATGCAAAAATCACAAAAGATCAATAACAATTGTTAAGCATTGATCAACATTCCAAATAGATAGATTCTTCAGTACTTCATAACTAATCAAGTTCAAATAATAACGTCGAATGACTTACAAAAACTAAAAAATGTATTAACTCATCCAATTTCATGTCTCTAAATTTCTTCATCGCCATCAACATCACCATCTGCATGTTTGAAACAAAAAAATTTGTATCAAGACAAAATAAAAAAATTTAAAAAAGAAAACAATTGTCGTGACACTTACCAATAAGATTTGAGAAACACCTGGTATCATTTCAATGATCTTCTGCCAGTTTGACATTTGAGCTTTCATGGAGTTCACATCATTTGTTTGTTCCTCACATTTATTAGTTAGATGAACAATCTTTTCAGTTACCTTGTCCAATTCAGATAACTTCTCCTTTATGGTGATCCCAATAATCATGCTTGATGTGATTCCACGAGAAACCTGTAGTCCATGCCCATCCCTTTTACATAACCAGACTTGTGCCCAAGTGTGGACTTCACAATATCAGACTCGGTAACTGAATCTCCATTTTCAGCACCTTTATTTCGCATGTCAACCATCGCATCCTGAATTAAAATTTAACACATCATTTAATGCATAGAATTTTTGAAAAGTACGCAGCAATAGAGCAAAGTAGAGTTACTTACATATTTTAACATTGCGGCCGAGTTTTCGACATGAGTCGAATTGAAAAATTCTATCTCACTTTTTTCGTCCTTCATGGGAAAATGAGAAATAAATCAAATAAGATTTGCATAACGTTTATAATATAATAGACTAACTAGTGCGATATTAAAACATATGAATTTATTACAAAGAAATATACCATATTTTTGAATCGGCGGAGGAAAGGGGTTCTTCCCGTCTTTTGATTGAATAACATCTTATCCTGATTCTCAATATTAATTCTTGACCTTTTCTGCAGATAGCACAAATTTTAATTTGTGATACAAATATACAAATCAATATGCTCTAAATCTTTATTAAGCATTTTCTAACTGTAAAGATATAGATGTTATATCACAACCTAACATATGTGAAAAGATGTTGAAAGATGGGGTATATACCAATATTATGTACTAAGTTTTGATAAAAATATACATACTTTTTCAAGAAAAAATAATAATTACCTGGTATTTATCATCTTCAATGAAGTCACATGCCAATTGCCATTTCTCTAAAGTAACATCTTTTCTTGGAGAGACGCTCCTAGGACTAATGCCTTTACTCACCAAGGACTTGTATGTTGTATGCAAAGTATACCTCCATGATGTATATGCTCTTCGGAACTTTTGGTCAATGATATGTTGGACACGTAAAGTATCACATTCTTCAATATCAAACAGATGTTGCAAAACAATATTTGTTTTGTCAATAGAACTATTGTTTTAATATATTTTACATAATTAATAACTCTACTTACCCCAAGCCTAGCATAGCAAAAGTCTTTGCTTGTATCTGTAACATTCTCCCAACCAGCAATTGTTGTTCCAATATCAGAATGGCCCCTGACTATGACTCCAATTCCAGAACTAAATTGTTCATCATTACTCACAGACATAGCTTCTCCGGGTGGAAATGACATCTTATACTTCCCATGCTACATAGAAACCACAAGACAAAAAATAATAGATATTTTAAGTTTAAACTATTATATATATATATGTATACATTAAATTATGAATTAGAACAACATTATAAACCTGAGCAACAAATTTCTCTAATGATTCACCCCGGGCAACACCACGAACAGCTCTCTTGAGTTCTAAAAATTCAAACCAATTGAAAACAAAAGTTTATTCGGAAAGAGACTAAGAATGAAAACGAAAGAAGACAATGTTTTAGAGAAAGTGCATTAGTTGAGATCAATGACCGAATCTAATAGATATTAATAAAAAATAAAGATAATAATAATAATAATAATAATAATAATAATAATAATAATATACAATAAAGAGTATAAGCAAGTAGTTTGAATTCACTCACTTGGAGTTATGATGCTCTTCGGAGCTAGTGCTTCAGTGCTTTGAGCAGGTGCTAGAGTGCTCTTCTGAGCGTGTGTTACACTGTTTGTCTGAGTTGGCGCTAGAGTGCTCTTTCGAGCAATTGTTGTAGTGTGAGAACAAGTTGTAGTGCTATTTGTTCCTGAATCTTTAGATCCGGCAATTACAATCTCATTTGTAGAATAGTTTTTTTCTCGGAGGAAGCGAATTGTGCATTTTCTCTACCATTCAAGAACAAATTGTATTCAAATTCAGAGAATATTAACCAATAAATTTATATAAAAGAAAAATAAAGATCAGATTTGAAGTCGTACCCAACAACATTTTCCAATGTTGCGTTGCTGCTTCGTCATCTAACAAAAGTGATATAAAATCATAATTATAAACTCAAATAATATAACTAAAGCATGCATATAGATCTAGTTATAACCTAATAAGGTGAGATTGCGACCACCATCTCTTCCTTCTGAATTCAATTTCTTTGCTAATTCATTTGATTGCTGTGAATGTTGCCTAGTGCACGGCTTCTTCCCGATAGACTCTAAAATATTTAAACCAGATCATTTTAAAATATATCCTACCAGAAAGTAATTACAATAAAATATAGAATTTTTTTATCAAAATGTAGTTAACTACGGTCGTACTTTCCAGACTAGGATCAATAGAAAGTCCATGTTCATGTTCATTGACTGACACAGAGTTAGGCTCTCCAGCATAACAACGTTTCGTTCCTACAGGCCCTGAAATTAAAATAATATTTGTGTGAATTTTTCAACGGAACAAGATTCAATAGTGGTTAAAAATATACATTTAACATATTTTCTACCTTTTGAAATATGGACAGCATGACTCTCATTTTCATCTACAACAAGTGGTAATGACACAGAATTAGAGGTTCCGGTGTCTCCTATTCCACCTGTTAAATTTTGAACTTTTCTGCCTCTCAAATTTCGAATCCTCTTTAGCCCTGACATACCCGGTCCGGACGACATCTGATCAGCAGTTGGAACACACAAAATAATAAATGAAAACATAGTTATGCGAGATCTTGATGTATTTGTCTTCATAAATACTTTTATAATATCAAAATTTTATGTCACGAGTGATATGAACGATTGAATATTTACATCGATAAATGTGTTAAATTTAAAATGCATAATTAAAATGAGACGGAATCACTAAAGATATAACTACTAATTAAAAAAAACTCGTAAGAAGTTTTCTATTAATTTTACTAAAATTTAACCAAAGATTATTGTTCAACAATGAGTAAAAAATTAAGTACTCCTCATCAATCTAAAAGAAATTATCAAACCACTAGAATACAAGCATACAGAGGATAGAACAAATCTTTGGTTAAATTATCAAATCACTAGAATACAAGCATACAGAGGATAAAACAAATCTTTGGTCAAATTTTTGGATAAACCGTATACAGTTGATTTTGAAAAGTGAATACTTACAAAGGATAAAACAAATCTGAAACCTAATCATAAACTCTGCAATTTAAAAAAAGAACAAAGGAAAACTTGCACTGTTCATCTTCTTCTTCAAGCAGAAAATTAATGGAGGGGCAACATAATATGTTAAATGTATACAGTCGTGTTTGGATAAACCGTATACAGTCGTGTTTGGCTCACCTGCATTGCTCTGCTAACGGCACCGGCGAACAACAGAATTGTACACAGAGAGTCGTGTTTGGCTCACCTGTGTGGAGAAGGATGCGACTGGCTCTCTGCTGTGTGAAGAGACGATCAGACAGAATTGTACACGGAGAGTCGTGTTTGGCTCACCTGTGTGGAGAAGGATGCGGCTGGCTCTCTGTTGTGTGAAGATACGCCTCTGATCGAGAACCGTAGAAGGCAGTTTTGGTTAATTAGGTTAATCAGCCTTGAGTTAATTAGGTTAATTAGAGAGTGGGCGGGATTATTTTTTTTGGTGGGAAGGGAAAAGTCAATTTGGATGAATATATTAATTAGAAAAGAAAATTTTAATTTTAATTTTTTTTAATAAATTTGGACGAAAAATAAATTGGATGAAAAAATTACAGAAAATAGTGGACGCAAATAAATTTTAATGTTTTTTTAAATAATGTGCGCAAATGAGGCAAAACGGAAGAATATTTATGAAACATAATCAAATTACAGAAAAAACGATGCAAACTTGAGTGAAAAACGTTGAATGAGGCAAAACCAATGAAAAGTTTTGAAAGAGCTCCAATTACGCAACAAGCGATGGGAACTTTTGAAAAACGCTCAAACGAAGCAAATCGAAAAAACTTGTAAAAATGCTTAAATTACGCAAAACCGACAAAACTTGGGCCAATTGATCGATTATCATCGATCGATCCCCGATATTGTGAAAAGACGATCAGTTAATTCAATTAGGCCTAGTTACATTGGGCCCAGTTAGGACTAAATGCCTTAATTCGATTGTTTTGGACTACTCGAGAGTCGATATAGTGGAAGAACGGCAATAATGTGTCTCGATATAGTGATAAATGATGCAATTGGCCTAGTTGGACCCAAAAGCTTTCACTCGAGCAATGCGGACTATTCAAGTGTCAATTTAGCCGAAGATCGAATATATTATGCCTCGATATAGTGTGAAACGATGATGAATAATGTAATTGGGCCCAGTTGGGCCCAATCAGGCCAACTGCCTTAATGTGTTCCTTAGTCCAATCTTATCCATGGCGCACCTTGAATCAAAGCATACACAAAAAAATGACAAACAACACTCTACAAATTGACAAAGACAACACATATAGAGCAAATTGCACTAAACCACTGATTTTATTCATAAATAACTAAAAAAATCCATAAAACTTTCGCCTCACCAAACAATCTCCAACTCAAATTCCCATTAGAACAAGGAAAATTCAAAAATTGAATGTGAGCAAAAACACTGTCACTTTAGTTAAGACATTACTTCTTCTTCCTATTTACACTTCTCCTTCCTAAGCTTAGAGTTAAATCTGAGCAAATTTAGAAATTGAAAGCAAAATTGAAAGAAAAACATTGTCACTTTAGTATCTTGTCATTGAAAGAGATTGAATCTGAGCAAATTCAGAAATTGAAAGCAAAAACACCTGTTAGCAGCGTCGCTGGCTGGAGGAGAGGAAGAGCTGGCCGGTGGAGAGGAGTTGAAGCCACGCTGAGTTGAGTTGTTGCCTGTTTCGCAACTGAGTTGTTGCTCATGGAGAGGAGTTGAAGCCGCTGTCACCAGGCTAAACCTGTTGCATAAGACGTCAACCGAGTTGAGCCGCTGTCACCTGGCTTAGAGAGGAAGAGGACGATGTTCACCTAAGCCACGGCGCCGGAGGAGAGGGAAGGAAGGAGCGGGAATTTGTAAATTGGCGGTCTAATTAGGATAGGAATTAGGTCTTGTGAATTTTTTTGGGGGGAAGAAAAGATAAAAATATCTCTTGCAAGCAGATTTTGGAGCCCAATTTTAATTGCCTTATATTTATCATGTTTGAGGAGAGTTGCACTTGAATCTAATCTAATAACACAATTTTATAAAATATGAATAATAATAAACAAAATGCATTGGAACAAAAAACAATCACAATAACAAAGATAAAAATTTGCCAATTTATATTCCAAAAATATCTCTTGTAAAAAAAATATTAGTGAAAAGAACATTATACTTGTTGCAATAAAAAAAATTCAACTACAAAATAATGTTGTTGCTACAAACGAATTTTCTCATAATGTAGGTACATTACTGAAGAAAAAAAAGTTAAATTTTTATGGTTCTCAAGATATTTTTGGGTGTTTCTTCAATACGTTTTATATAGTCATGATTTCTTCACCTTCAATGATTTGTTTTAGTTTTTTTTTCTATCCATTTTAGTTTAAAACCGCATATATATACACGCAATCATATATATATTATATTTTTCTTAAATCTTTAAATTTCTTCCTTAAGCATGCATTGAAAAGAAACGATAAATTACGAGAGAGGACTAAATGATTGAAATATATAGCTCTCGAGAGTTACGTAATTTACTTGTTAGTATTACTTTGAGTTTTTTTTAAGAGAGGGTATATTTTTCTTTGAATATATAAGAGATAAAAAAAAATAACGTGAGAAATTAAATTTCTCACAAAATATTTGTTTTTCTGATAAAATCATAAGTTTCTCATATAAATTAAAGCAATTGTGACCAGATGATATTTCGTCATAATAGAGATAACATATAGTGACAAAAAAAAATTTTATAATATATCACATTTATTGTGATAAAATAATATTTTATTAAATATTTTATGTCATAAAAAATGCTTCCTTTTTTTAGTGATAGTTTCGAACTTGGTTAGGGAGTTCCTTTTCTATCTTCAAAATATATTTTTTTATTTTACCTTTTCTATCTTGCTTGGACTTATCCTCTAATAGGCCTCAGGATCGACTCAAGAAGAGGGTTATGTATTTATAAGTGAGCGTAGTACTACTCAATATGCAAGTTTAATAAAATTCTATTATAAAATTCATCGATGATAAAATGAGTAGTTTACTTTATGCCTCAATGCCCAATATGTATAGTGGTATTTTCAACTAACTAGATATCAAGTTTTTTTGATACATAAGTAGACATCAAGGTAGGGGTGGGCATGGATCAAAAACCGAACCGAACCAAAAACCGAAATCTTAAAAAAGTCGAACCGAAAACCGATCCAAAGTATATTGGATCGGTTCTGTTCGGTCCTCCTCTGGATCGGTTCAGGTAAAAACGAAACAGACCAATATATGTAGCACTCTTGGACAATTATCGTAATAAAATTTAATAAATGATTTAACTTTGTCATTATCGTAATGAAATTTTATAAATGGTGTCTCAAAAATCAAAATAACATATTACTACTGAAACGGTCAAATATGAATATCAAGTTTAAATTTCAAAGTTCATATCCAAATACAAAATAACATATTCCAAATAAAACACATAAATGTTCAAAACAATGTCAATATTTTGCTAAATAATAACAATCTTCTCTCTCTTTGCAACTCCAATGAAATGAGATTTCCTTGTCAATTGTAAGACTTCAAGAGTTCATTGCACCATGTTATAAAATATAAGTAAAATAAATAAAAATAGTTGCACGCATACACATTAACAAACAAAGTAGTTAATTTAAAAATCAAAAGTAAATCAAGAAGATAAGATAGAACCTCTAGTTTGTTGAGAAATTCTCTAGACCGGCCAATCATACTCGCCTCGTCTAGCTACGTAATGGCATGTTTTTGTCGATATTCGTGAAATCTAAAGATAAAGGTATTTATTAATTACCGTCAAAATATAAAAAAATACATTCAAGAATGAATTAGTAAATGAATATAAAGATAGGTTACCTTCTTCCATTTATATTATAATATGCGTAACACTAAGAGTCTTACACATATTATAACACATAGTACTTAAGCCCAAATTACTATGTAAGTACGTATATTCATAAACCTAGTATATTGTGCCCAAATTTCAATGAATTATTATAATTCATAGTATTTCATTTATTTTTCGGTTTCAGTTTATCCGACCCGGCCCGAAAAAAACCGAACAAATCCAAAAACGAATTTCTAGAATTTCTAAACCGATATCCGAACCGAAATAATTGATTTCGGTTTAGACCGGTTTAATTCGAGTAAAAAATTTGGTTTATCCAATTCGTACTCACCCTACATCAAATTATAAGCAACAAAAGAACAAACGTGATACATTAAAGTAGATTAAAATAGAGGTGACCGAATTATGCAAATTCGATAAAACGGCGTGACTTTATGACTTGATCAAACTTTTATCACCCGAAAGCATGCCTTGCAAGAAGTAAAATCATATATATAGGACAGACATGTGTTACGTTGCACGTACTTAATTGGTAGCTTGGGTTTGGTGTAAACGGGAGGGCTGCGTCACGACTCACTTTAAGATAAGCATGATACTTATGCATACATACATGAAATAAGGATCCGGGGTGAAATTTCTCGAATACACATATAACACGTTAATGTTCATATATAACACGCAATCGTTTAATTTTAAGGGGATAAAAAAAATCACCCAAAAAACGTAAAAAAATATAAAAAATACCATTAATTACAAAAATATCACCGCGTGGATTTTAATCTAAACCTTCCATTTTCTAATCTAATGGCTCAACATTCTTCACATTTCACACCATAAGGACACTTTATACCAGAAGCCACCTCTACATACATAACATGTATAATATTAGTGAAATTTCTAATGAATTACGTTCTACAGAAATCTTACAATGTAAAAATTTACAGTTAAATTTTATTATATAAATAATGAATATTAAATATCAAAATATAGATATAAATTTATGAATATTCAATATATTTATAAAGCTTATATTGTGTCACCTTTTTATCACCTTTTCTTAGTTTTTTTAAAAAATTATATTCTATATCTATAATTTAATATTTTACGTTTATAATTTAAATAACGAAATTTGATTGTTAATTTTTAATACTTTAAGAATCAAAATTCAACATAAACTTCTACTACTTGCAAGAAGCACCATCCTATCACAAAATGTGATACTTTAATTACTCGGACAAGTTACTTCGACTCCTCTATTGTAATATTGATGTAAATATAGGATAAAGATCAAACCATTCAAGTCTATTTTAATAAAAGGTTCATATTATTGATCTTTATTTATTTCTTTTATATTATTAGTTATATTTTAATAAAGCTTTCATATTATTTTAAGTATCCACTAAGACAAATAAAAAATTATTAATAACTATATTTTTTAATATATTAAGAAAAATTGAGGAAATACACATAAACTGTAAGTCCGTGAGTAGTATATATATAGTTCTTAAAATAATCTATATACATATATAGGTACAGATCGGAGTAATATTTTACTAGAGACCCTTTCTTTAAAATGTACATTACTATAATTAGTAGTAATTAGGGAAGTAGGTTTCCGAAATCACCCTATATATACACTAAGTTTTGTGTATCATGTTTATTGTTTAGCATTAGTACTCAATAAGTAATTCAGGTACATATTTTATAATCGCTTTTTCTAGCATTTTTCTTAAAAACATAAGTTAAGGTAGAGTTTCACCAATGATAGTGATAGAGTGGGACAAGTAATAGACGTAGTGATTCAAAATAATATATTTTAAAATTCCCAAATTAATATGAAAAGCTATCATGAATACTGTTTTCCAAATATCATTATATATTCTAAAACATTAGTATTTTCTAATTCTGTTTCTCCTTACCAAACATGCTATAAATAGTATAGATTTACAAATTAACAAACTTGACTTGACATTAGGGTAATTTAACCGGTAAAACATTCCATCCAAAAAAGGGTAGAATAATGATATAATTAACCATCGACCGGCCGATTAAGAGAAATCGATTATATATAATCACAGCTAATTATATAGCGTGAGTGCATGGCTCGTGATGTGAGCAAACTATACACTAGTGTTATATATTATCGAAAAAATATATACTTAAATTAGTGAAGTGGTTACATGTTGAAACGTCAAAAGGGAAATCCATTTAAGCAAAAGCTAATCTAGCGTAGCTAAGAAATTTGGAGGAACTTGCATGAAAGTAAGCCCTTGTTTTTGCACACCACAAAAAAATTCCATCAACTAATTTCCTCTCTATTTTAGATTGCCCGATTACTATAAATTTGGTTTAGTATCCCTCAATTTCAATTAGGTTAATTCATCAGAAATAGATATTCTGCTGATAATAAGATCGAAATGGGTGGAGAAGTACGGACAGAGTCGAGAAGAGAGTTGTTGTCGCCGATGACTGACGCAGACTCGATGGTGACGGCCGACGACAATGAACTCGTATGGATTGCATCGCCGCCGTGGAGACTCAATATTTCCGATTTTCGGATTAGTCCTAACAACCAAACTTCTCCTTCCTTCGCCTTCGTCTTTCAGCGTAAGTGAGTTTTTATTCATTTTTCCTTTATCGTGTTTGATTTATGTTTTTATTTGATTCATTCACTTTAAATTGCTTGTTGATTTAAATTGTCTTTTGATAAGGCCACTATTTTTTAGAATGTTATATTTTTTAATATTTTAGGGTTCGTGTTTCGTATAATAGATGTGATTACTTGTCTTTATAATCTTCCTACTATTAGCTAAAGCGAAAGATGAAATAAAATTTTATGCGAACTTTATTAAGAAGTTTATGTATAGACTATGTAGGTGAATATATTATTGATAAGAATACCGCAAATTTGCATTTCTTGATAGGTGTGGCTAACAAGCTACCAACACATAGTTGATCCAATAATTTGAACCTAGATTAAGTATTATATTCTCAAGTTTGATTTAGATGCTTGAGGAGTTTCAAATAAAAGAAGCATGTTAATGAAAAACAGATAAAAGAAGCATGTTAATGGCTGGCACATTTGCAGCAGTTCGAATGCGAGTTTGTTTCATACCACGTAAGCGGGTACAATAAGGGAGAATCATTATTTACATCTCCAAATAAACTAGTGTTTCCACCAAATATAAACATAATTAAAAATAAACTCAGTGTTTACTTATGACCATTTTTCCTTTGGTTTGTGGATACAAGCATGAAGTATTCATACTGCACTGTCAGAAATATTTTTCCATTTACGTCTGGCGAATGCATTCCATAACAATAACTTGGGTTGAGTTTATGATTTTGTCTTAATTTAATACTATATTCTATTGCTTGTGTGTTGGATCGGGGGTAGCTTCTCCACAAATAAAATCTTTAAGACTTAGAATTTAATAGAAAGTGCGGAAGAGAGAAGCTTAAACAATGTAGAAGAAAAAATCTCTCAAACAGTGAGAGCTTTCGATTCATAATGAATCTAGGATAAAACTCACCACTAAGTATATTGATTAAGATCACTTTACACTTGTGTTTGCAAAGATGAACCTCACAATTCTTTATAGAACTTGTGTTTTCACTCTCTCGTACAAACACCTTACAAAAGCTCTCTTTACAATACAATCACTCTAGAAAATCAGCAACCTCTAACAAGTTCTGATTTCCTCTTTCTATAGATAAATGTAATAAGCAACAAGCTTGCTTGCAATAATACAAACATGTGCCTTAATTCCTATTGGACAACAAGATTCCACTTCTTGAATCGGTTGAACGGAATTCGCCAATGAATTTCAAAGCGCCACGTACACAAGCTAGGTAACGGATTCTCAACGCGCTTCGCCACTTGCTGGAATAGACTCCACGTGTACAGTGGATCATGCTTTGCGCGTTGCAACTTGCGCTTCCACTTGCTTTGTTAAAGAAACGTGTTGGAAATAGGAAAACATGCCAAAGCGCGCCTTTTGTCGTTTTCTAGCACGGATTAATCTTCAGCTCTATATCACACTTCATATCACTCTGTTTTCTTCAGCACTCTTATTTCGCTGGTTAAGCTACCTTGTAAATCCTTCAGCGACATATCAAGGCTATGTGAAACCTTTAAGCGAGACTTGTACCATGTTAGCTACACTTTTATATGATCATACATGTCCTTTAAACTCTATACACTTGTGAATTCCATTAATAGTTAAGTTTGTAAACATCAAAACTAGAGAAACTAAGTTAAGCTATCTCAGCTCAACTAACAATTTCCCCATTTTATGATTTCAAACATATTTGAACCATTCACAAAAGATCATAAAGAATTGAATCATATCTCCCTGAAAAAATTAGAACAAGCTAAACTTTCACTTTCACTTTACTTTATCTTTAAGTTCAGTATATCTTCATTCTCCCTGAGATCAAGACGTGATTCTGAGTATCCTTGACTTTGGTGGATATCTTAGCATGCCAACACGCACACTTCAAAATTCCCCCTTTTGACATCATCGAAAAGGCAGTCATAATACAACATTTAGGGAACTATCAAAACTCCTAGTATACTAACTTCCTAAGCATGCATGAATCTCAGTAAAATCAAGTTAAGCACAAAAATCAAGTAGACAATCAAATACAATCAGCGAGACTAAATAATCATGCACTTTATATTCATATGAAACTTGCATAACATATATGAGCAAAAAGCTAAGGAACTTAAGCGGGCATATACAAAAGGCTAAGAAACACATGATAAGACTGATTGGGCTACTCTTTCTTTTCTGTGATATTCTTCTCTATCTGCAGTATTTCACTAGCAACTTTCATAATCTGAGTAAGCTGATAAGCAATGAGAGCTAATCTGCCAGCATGTTCTTTAGAGCTTTCTCTAACTATCGTCTCGATTCGGTTAAGAGCTTGCATCATAGCTAAGTTACCTACAATCGAGGTACCAATCTTTTCTTCAGGTTTTGATTGTTGTTGGACTTCAACTTTTTCTTCTGGCTCTGCCTTTGAATCATTAACATCCTCTAGTTCCTCGAGCACGCTTTTAGACAAAACTTCATCAAACATCTCTTCATTGTCTGCTGATTAAATATCGTGCTTTTGCATCAATTTGTTCACAATATGAGGAACGACATGTCGGCCTTGGTGTTCGCCATTGGCATGTACATTATCTAAGAAGAATCGATTAACTCACGCTTCATACATTTGTGCAGTAGGACTCCGTCAGCGATCGTCACAATGACGCGTATGTCCTTCCTTGGCATAATATTCCGCACAATAATGTAATTAATGATTTTGAGAGGATATGGAAGCAGATCTACCTTTAACTCTTTCTCATTTGCATATGAACCGAATAAATCGCGGTTAATCTGACTTGCACCTCTTAGCCAGTTCTTCTTTGCTACGAAGTTGAAGATTCCATATCCAGTTGTCATGTTAATTGCATCGGCAAACTCTGTAACTGGTATGAAGATGGACTTCTTGTTCCACTTCAGCACGACCATTTCACTTGGACTGTGCGGATCAGCTAGCTCGTAAGGCTTCATGTTGCTATAGAACGCCTTTATCATCTCTGGATTAGCCTGTGTAGGAGCCACTTTCAACTTGTCCCAGCCTTGAAGGTTTAACATGTCGAAGGATTCCTGGATCTGGAACTTGTCTTTGAGGCCTTTCCAAGTCTCTGGTGCAGTTATGAAGAAATAAGGGGAAGTTGAGAGGAGACTGAGAGCGAAGTAGTGGTCATTACCCGTTTAGGACGTGTTGCAACTGTCTTTTTCAATGATGTTGCTGTCGACTTTTTCTTTGGGGGCTTGACTGATTCTTCCTCTTCCTCAAACTCATCTTCCTCTTCTTCTTCTAATTCTTCCTCTCTTGGCGAGACCTCAATCATATGGTAAAGTCACTTCTTCTTGGAAGCACTCTGATGTTCGCTTGGCTGGAGGATAGGTAGAGTCTTCATTTGTTGAGAAATCTCATGGGAGATAGTATCGAATTATGTTGTTGAGGTAGGTTGATGAACAACAATCTCTTTTCTCTTTTTACGGGGACCGGACTCACTGGAGCCAGAAACAGCTACCTTTCTTCGAACCTTCTCTGGTGACTCATCTAGTATCACGTGCACCTTTCATGGGTTCACTTCTGAAGTTGGAGGAGGACTCTTCTCAAGAGACTCTGTCTTCTCCATCCTTTCAAATACCTTTTCGATGGACTCAGCCTTTGAGTGCTTATTTTGGGCAATATGAGGTTGAGTAGAAGGTGAGGTTGCTAAGGGTTGTGTTTGGGGCAAAGGTGTGGTCTTGGGTTGTGTTTGGGATGTGCTAGCTGATTGAGATGTAAATGCTTTAAACTTTTGTATTGCTCAAGATCCATGGGATTTAGCTTGCTCAAGAATGAGGCCATTTGTGTGAGTGAGTATGAGTATGCGTAGGAATGTAGTGAGTATGGGAGAATAGAGAGAGAGGGAGAATAATTTCAGAGTTTAAAGAGTAAGGAAAATATGCTAAGGTCGCTATGAATAGTGAAGTTGCCTATTTATAGGCTTGCTCAACCTCTAATCACCCAAATGGCTCTATTTGCAACGGTCATAATTCCAGCGGCTACAATTATCACTCAAATGGCTCTATTCTGGCACAGACGTGCTAGCTTCAGCGTACTCTGACACGCGTGCAAGGGCTAGTTCAACGGTCGTTGAAAACAGACGTGTAACCCAAATAAATCTGACACGTGGAAATCTGAAGCGCCACATGCTTTAAGCGTCCCTCGGAGAGTGACACGTTAAGCATGACTAAGTACAATCCAGTCTTACCATTGAAGAAAGATGAAGTACGTGACTTAAGATAGAAGGAAGCTAAAAATGTGTGTACGAACAATCATACAGTGGAACAAACAATGTGACTAATGTACACAAAAATATGTAACATAAAATGTACATACAGTGTAACATGATTTGAATGCAAAGGACAAAATAGTAGACACACAAGCACACTTCCGGGATAGGCTTATTTTAATTTTCACTCATGAATACTTCCATATGTGGCTAAAAGAGTTAGGAAGCATTACAGAGGAGAGGAATAAAGGGGGGAAGCGTAAGCATGAATCATTTCTCGTTTTGACTTACATATGGGAAAGAAGCGATCATCATGTTCTTACTAAAAGGTAGAAATGAATAAGCATGTAAAAAGATATTCACACAATCATGAAGATAGCTAAATGGTAATCATGCTAGTTATGACCCTTTTGGAGTAACTAATCCATGTCAAGAAGAATAGAACTGATCTTCATTCCTAAGATCCCCAATGTGTAAAATTATGCATAAACTTAGTCAAATTTAGGGGAGCTTATTATTCTTCACAAGGTTACCTCAGTCAAGGGGTATCAGCCCCAGTAATAATCTCAAGTGTAAGAAGGGCAATCTATACAAAGGTTTGGTGAATATGCCGGCTACTTGTTCTTATGTTCTACAAAATGTGAACTTGATATTCTTCCTTTCTACATGATCCCTTAAGAAATGGTGCCTGACATCGATGTCTTTGGTCCTCACATGGTGTACAGGATTCTCGGACACATTGGTGACACTGGTGTTGTCGCATCTGATCTATATAGTTCCAAGCTTGACTCCATAATCTATGAGCTTCTGTTTGAGCCACACAATTTGGGATGCACATAGGGCCGTTTCTATGTATTCAACTTCAGTAGTTGAGGTCGATGTAGAATTTTGCTTTCTAGATCCCCATGACACAAGTGATGGACCTAAGAACTGAGCCATACCTTATGTGCTCTTGCGATCAACTTGGTAGCTGGCACAATCTATGTCCGTGTGCCGAACGAGAGAGAGTGCACCACCTTTAGGATACCACAGACAGAGATTGTCTAAGCCCTTAAGGTAGCGGAGTATTCACTTGATGTTGACAAGGTGGCTTGCTCGTGGGTCGCTTTGAGCTCTGGCACATAAGCTCACTGCGAACACAATGTCTGTACGAGATGTTGTAAGTTACATGAGGGAGACAACCATTGCTCTGTAGGTAGTCTCATCTACCTTTTCTCCATTCAAGTCTGCATCAAGCTTGGTCATCGTGGAGATAGGAGTTGGGAAGGGTTTGTTGGAGTCCATTGATAACTTCTTCAATATCTCCCTTAGATAATTCTGCTGGTGAATCTGGATGTCATCTGCTTTCTGTACAACTTGCAATCCAAGGAACTAGGTAAGCTCACCTATGAGGCTCATATTGAACCTTGAGCTTATAGTCTCCCTGAACTCGTGCACGATCTCTTCATTTTTAGACCCAAAGACAATGTCATCCACGTACACTTGTACAATGATGATATCACCTTGAAGTTCCCTTATGAAGAGTGTCTTGTCTATTGTCCCTCTTATGTAATGAAGCTGAGTGAGGAAGTCGGATAGACAGCCATACCATGCTCGGGGGTGGTTGCTTCAGACCATAGAGTGCCTTGTCGAGGTAAAACACGTAGTCTAGGTGAGCTTTGTCTTCAAAACCTGGAGGTTGCTTCACGTACACCTCTTCATTCAAGCTAACATTTAATAAAGCTATCTTGACGTCCATCTGGTATAGCTTGAAGTCCTTGAGAGCAGCGAAGACAATCAACAAACGGATAGCTTCCAAACGAGCTACTGGGCGTAGGTCTCGTCGTAGTCTGTCCATTCTTGTTGATTATAGCCCTGTGACACCAACCTTGCTTTGTTCCTGACAACATTCTCTGAACCATCGAGCTTGTTTCTGAATAGCCAATGCATGCCAATGACTATCTTGTTGGGGCGTCTAGGGACGAGTCTCCAAACCTTATGTCACTCAAACTACATAAGCTCCTCTTGCATTGCCACTATCCAGTCTGGATCCAAGATGGCTTACTGGATGTTATTTGGCTCGATTAGGGACACAAAGGAGTGGAATGCAACTAGATTGTTGAGATGTGAACGTGTGAAGACCTTTTCTGAGAAAGGAGAGAGAATCTGATCTGGTGGATGAGAGCCCTTCTGTTGATAATTACTCCTAGCCATGGTAGTGGCTTCCGGGAAATGATCATGAGAAGATGTAGAAGTTTGAGAAGAGGAGGCCGCTAAAGAGCTTGCTGAAGCAGGAGGAGGGGTCGTTGAGGCCGCTGAAGATGGTGTAGCATCCTTACTAGGGGTCGTGAAGCCGTTTTTGAGGTCGTTGGAACCTTGGGAGGTCTCCTTTGACCTTTGGAGGTCTCCCTGGGCCTCGCTTTGGTCTCGCTGAATCTTGAGGAGGGGGCGCTGAAGAGGAGGAGGGGGTCGCTTCAACAGGTTGTGAGCCCGCGTCAGCGATGGGGAGTCCCGCCTCACCTTCAGTGTGACTGGTTCCCTCAGTGCTTGGTTTCTCCTCATCAGAGGTCTCTTCCTCTTGATCTTCTTGAACATTAGCTTGAGTTGAGTCTGTGGTGGGACCGCCTACTTGAGCGACAGTTTGGTAGGTATCCTCATCATCATTACTCTTAGTTTCATAAGAGGTGACTGAGGAGGAATGATTAATACGACGTGTTTGAGTAGGAGCCTGACTTCGTTCAGCTTCATTGTCAAAGTCCTATGGAATGGGTCTCTCATCAAATGTGACATGTATACTCTCTTCAACTCTCTTGGTCCTTTTGTTCAACACCATGTACGCCTTTCTAGAAGGAGAATAACCAAGAAACACAGCCTCATAGTTACGCACATCAAACTTATCAAGGTTATCCTTACCGTTATTGTGCACATAGCAGTTGCACCCAAATACATGCAGGTGGGAGAGATTAGGTGTCTTCCCTTTGATTAGCTCGTAGGGTGTCTTTTCCAGTATGGGTCTTAGCATGGCTCTATTGATAATGTAAAATGCAGTCCTTACAGCTTGGGCCCAATAATGCTGAGGAAGGTCGCTTGCTATAAGCATAGTTCTGGCCATCTCTTCCAACGTCCTATTCTTTTTTTCTACAACACCATTCTATTGTGGTGTTCTTGGAGCTGAGAAGTTGTGGTTGATCCTTTTTCCCTGCAAAATGTTAGAAATGGTCCATTCTCGAATTCTAGTCCATGATCTGAGCGAATGGAACAAAGAGGGAGCTCTAGAGTCTTCTCAAGAAGTAGAACTAAAGATGAAAACTCTTCAAAGGCTTCATCCTTAATTCTAATGAAAAGAGTCCACGTAAAGCGAGAGAAATCATCAACTAACACAAAGATACTTGGTGGTCTTCATCTTCTTTGTGGGAGCTAAGTCCTGGCGAGTGATCATGGAACGCGCACACTCAAATCAGTGCTTCATAGAGTCTGGCTTGATTTTAGGGAGTCCTCGAACGAGCTCCCTTGTATGAAGCTTTCTTAGGAGATGCAAGCTAGCATGTCCTAAACGTTGGTGCCAGAGGTTGGACTACTCTTGAATGATCGATAAACAGAGGTTCTTGGAAGGAGTAAAAGAGTGATCAAAGAGATATGTATTTTCAACCCTCTTACCTTTCATAATTACCTCTCTTGATGAGTCCTTGACCATGCATTCAGTACTTGTAAATGTGACCTCATTTCTTCCTTGGTCACATATTTGAGCTACACTCAGAAGATTGAATTTTAGTCTATCCACCAAGTTTATATTTCTGATTTGAATATCTGGTGTCAATTGAACGCTTCCAGTGGCCTTGATTCTTCCTTGTTTCTTGTCCCTGAAGGAGTTGCTACCTTCTTCACTTGTGTGAAACGAGAGCAAATACTGAGGGTCACCCGTCATGTGACACGAACAACCACTGTCTATGTACCACTTGCTCCTCGCTTCCACCTGCAATCAAGGAAAATTAAGTTTTGGGCACCCATCGAAGCTTAGGCTTTGTGGGAGGATTAGTAGACGCGCCACCTAAGATAGCTTTTCTAGGTCTAGCTCTTTTAGTAGGTGCATAATAAGAGGGGTCATTCAAATCCAAGACCTGGTTGGGCTTAGATTTGTATTTAGCATAAGATTTTTCTTTAAGCGCCCTTTTATACTCACGTTCATGCACCTTTTGGTCATTCTTACCACAGTGAGTACAATATAAGTTGTACCTCACATAGTCATATTTACCCTTACCGGAGCGAAAGGGAGATTTCTTTTCCATATTAACTTGTTGGGGTTTAGTCTTAGCTTGCTTCTGATAAAGAAGATGTGCCTTTTTTTCCATGGAATCACCTTTTAGTGTCTTTGGGGTTCTCCTCGAGCGTTTTCATCTTGATTTCTAGATAGCCATTCTTACTCTTGCAAGACTGTAATTCTTTAGAGAGTGACTCAATCTTGGAATTCATTGAAATAATAAGAGGGGCATCCTTTAAGCAAGATGAAGATTCCTCTGAAAACTAGCCTAAACCAGGTCTCGCTCTTACAAAGACTGTTTGGTTGACAGTCTTTGCTTCGATGGACTGGTTTAGTTTATCTATCTTATCTATGACTATGTCAAGCCTAAGTGAAACATTTGAATCAGATGGGTGCTTACTACCTTTGCCCTTACACTATTCGCAGAACCTTGTAACGACAGTGGTTTCAGCGTGCAACCTCTTAGACAATTCAATTGTTTCAGCTCGCAGTTCACTGATTTCATCAGTGTACTCCGTGGCTTGAGACTTTAGGGTTTCATTATCCTCTTTTAACCCTTTAAGCATGTTGATTAGCTCTTATTTAGGTAAAAGATTGAGTTTAATGGAAGATACCTTGACGGGCTCATCATTGTCAGGATCTTCCAGTGTCATTAGACACATGTTCTGCTTGTCTTCACCAACGTCGATCTCATCATCAAAATCGTCCCACATGGTGAAGAATGTTTTCTTGGGATCGACATTACTTGTGCTTGCAGACACCTTTGAGTTGGAGCATGTCTTGGCTAAGTTCCCCTTTTATTGACAATTGTAGCAGACCACATTGCTAAGGTCCATCTTGGCTAGTTACTCCTTCTTGAAGCTCCCTTTATTCTTCAGGAACTTCTTGATAATCTTGGTCATCATAGCAACTTCATCGTCCTCATCATCTTCATTTGTGGTCTCGTTGTCCAGCCTTTGAAGGACTTTAGTAAGTTGAGCGGTTCCTTTGGATTCCTTTTCTGAGTGTGCTTGCTCTTGATCTTCGATCTCTTGGACCCTGAACTTCCCAGCAAGCACTGCAACTAAGAGTTCTTTGGTTTCCTTCGTCATCAACATGATCTTTTTAGTAGTATCATACTTCTGGTTGACGCCGTGGATGAAAGCTAGGGAGAGTGTCCAAGCTTCAGTGCCAATTCTGGCGGAGGACATCTTGTCTACAAGAACCTAGAACTGGGTGTGGTAGCTTGATATAGATTCAGTTTCACCCATCTTGAATGAGTGAAACTCACGCTATAATTCAAACTTTCTATTATTCTTCATGCCATCACTCCCTCGATGCATGTCGATCACCGCTTGCCACATAGCTTGAGCCGTAGGGAGACTCATGATCTTGTTCATGTCCTTGCGGTGAAGGGAGTTCAAGATCACCTGCCTCGCCTTTGCGTTCTTTTCCATCATAGAGTACTCAGTTGGACCCCAGGGTGTCGTAGGAGTCGTTGCAGTCACCTTTTCATCGCAATTTTTTATTATCATCCAACATTGATAGTCGGGCTGTTGGATGTAAATCTTGGTCATAGCCATCCACCACTCACGCTCTCCTTTGATGAGAAGATGCGGCTTGTTGAGCCAGATGCCGAGGTGGTGTGCATTGCCGGTCTCTTTGTCTTGAGGCATTGTGATTCTTTCTTGAAAAACGTAGAACAAAGAGGGAGAGGGGTTTTCCAGGAGAGAGGAAACGTAGAGATTCTTGATCAGATACCTACTCTGATACCAATTGTTGGATCGGGGGGTAGCTTCTCCACAAACAAAGTCTCTAGGACTTAGAATTTGCTAGAAAGTGCGGAAGAGAGAAGATTAAATAATGTAGAACAAGAAATCTCTCAAACAGTGAGAACCTTCGATTCCTAATGAATCTAGGATAAAACTCACCACTAAGTATATTGATTAAGATCGCTTTGCACTTGTGTTTACAAAGATGAATCTCACAATTCTCTCTAGAACTTGTGTTTTCACTCTCTCGTACAAACACCTTACAAAAGCTCTCTTTACAATACAATCACTCCAGAAAATCAACAATCTCTAACAAGTTCTGATTTCCTCTATTTATAGATAAATGTAATAAGCAACAAGCTTGCTTACAATAATATAAAGATGTGCATTAATTCCTATTGGACAACAAGATTCCATTTCTTGAATCGGTTGAACGGAATACGCCAGTGAATTACAAAGCGTCACGTACACAAGCTAGCTAACGGATTCTCAGCGCGCTTTGCCACTTGCTGGAATAGACTCCACGTGTACGGTGGATCATGCTCTGTGCATTGCAACTTGCGTTGCCACTTGCTTTGTTAAAGAAACGTGCTGGAAATAGGAAAACATGCCAAAGGGCGTCCTTTGTCGTTTTCTGGCACGGATTAATCTTCAGCTCTATACCGCGCTTCATATCATTCTGTTTTCTTTAGCGCTCTTATCTCGCTGGTTAAGCTACCTTGTAAATCATTCAGCGACATATCAAGACTATGGCCCTGTTTGGGATGTGATATTTGTTATTTATAAGGACTTTTTTCAAATAAGTACTTATTTTCGATAAACGTGGAATATATTTATTTTTATGTTTTTTCTCTATCTATTTTTCTAAAATACACGTCTTTTATAAAAAGAATTTTTTAACCAAACACTCTTTTAAATAAACACATCTTTATAAACAAAAAACATCTTTATAAATACATGCAACAAACAAACCCTATGTAAAACCTTTAAGCGAGACTTATACCATGTTAACTACACCCTTATATGATCATACATGTACTATAAACTTTGTGCACTTATAAATTCTATTAATAATTAAATTTATAAATATTAAAATTAAAAAAATTAAATTAAGCTAACTCAATTTAACTACCAATCTAAATCATAAAACAAACTCAATTCATTGGCTTCGATATTGAGTATTGACTGAAATTCCCACACAAGCACTTTTATGAGTATATAATTTTTCGGGATTGCTATTTAAACCCTTAAGGACGTAATTTAGTCATATGATCATATAAATATAATCATCATTCATCAGCACATTTTGTAATGATCAGCAAGCATAATGTATTCTGTTTAACTATTTTATGAGTATATTATTTTATCTTAATCCTAAAGAATAGTTATATAATTTATTCTGTTTAGCTATTTTAATGCGTGCACGCATAATAAACACCTAACAAGAAAATCAATGCCATATGAGTCAGATAACATGATTTTAGGTGTTCTATCAACTCATGAGTGTTCTAAGGATCTCATCCGTAGAAGGGAAAAAAAAACATGAATCCTTTCTGAACACATAGGAATGAAGAAATCTGATAGCCGCCCGAGTCGAGTCGGTCGGTAGACCGTAATATTTGTTGCTAAAATGATTAGCACCATTATCATTTTTAAAAGCATACCTAATCTATTTTTCCAATTGTATGAAAAGAGGATGTTGATAGTGCCTTCACAAAAAAAGATGTTGTTAGTGGTTCATTCATACAAAAATATACACTGTGAATTAGTGGTTCATTCGCGCATTACCAATTCATTAGCAACGGGACCAAAATATTAAATGCAAATCTATCCAAAACAACATTTTTTTATTAAAACAACGAGCTTGATTGTGATAAAATAGTAATTTGTAGTGAAAAATAAGAATATCTTAATTTTTAGTTTAGAAAACAAAATCCAAATATAAAGAATGGAGGGATTATTTAAGTTATGTGTTATGTGACCACTTGATCACTATCACGACCAGTGTTGAAGGGCGTTGACTGCTACCTCCGGTATTAAAGGTTAGCGTCGATGGCCTTCGACCTTAACTTTCCGGCCTCATTTTTTACTTGGTTAATGTTGAAGGTTTTTTCTATTAAATGTATAAGATTTTTCAATAAATATGCATGAAAAAATATTAATAATATATGTACAAACTTCCTAATTGAACATGCATTAATTTCTCATATATAGAAGGTTTTCTAAGTAAATACTAGTATGTAAGTATTTCCTAGTAAATATATATGAAAATTAGAAGATGTTTTATGTGCGGAATGTGAGGACTCATCACAACCGTTGATTCATTTTGATCAAAAAGTACTTCACACGCTCCAATATACTACCAAGTGCAATACTCATTAGAATTGGGTGCACTATTCAGCATATTGGTGCATTTTCCAGTACACTACCAAGTGCACTACTCAGTACATACTGATGCACTACTCAATACACCACGGTGCACTTCTCAGCATTGTACTGGTGCACTCCTGAGTGCACTACCAAGTATACTCCATAGTAGTGTATTGGTGTACTTTCTAGTAGTGTACTGGTACACTTTCTAGTAGTGCACTGACGCACTATCTAGTAATACACTGATGCACTACCAAGTGCAGTAGTGTGCTTGTGCACTTTCTAGTAGTGTACTGGTGCACTTTCTAGTAGTGCACTAGCGCACTATCTAGTAATACATTGGTGCATTATCTTAGTCCTTACAGTCCTCATGAAAAATTAGTCTTCACTGGATTAACCCTTTATTATAATATAAGTAATTTTAAAATCGCTGAAAAATTAATATAAAATCTCTACAATTTTATTGCACTTACTCATTCAAATCATTGCACACTTAAATGCAAGGCTAGAAGAATACAAAGTATGTACAATTTTACTCCACATTCAAGTACAAAAATTTGTACATTCTATGTAAAAATGTTGCATATGTAAGTAAAAATACAATCTAAAAAACACTTTAGAAAATCCAAAGTCAAATTTGGTTATCGGTGGTCACATCAGTCAGTGGCAGTCAATGTTGTAGTTTTGACGATTACTAAATCAACTCATGGGATGTTAACTATCAAAAACCTAGTATTCTTTCTAATTTCTCACATTCATTCTCATATGATATTACCACAATAAAGATATGTATGGGCGGGCACATTTGACGATCCAAGGGTTCGAATGCTTGCCATGTTCTACCCAACGATTAAAATGAGTATGGTACCTTTTCTTTTATACCTTATAACTTACTTATATCGATCTTTTGTCGTTATGAATGGACTAGATGAATCGAGCAACCTGGTCAAAAACTATTTGTAATAATTGTTGAATTTAATATAAAATATTATAGTTAAAAAACGATTTTAAATGTTATTTTTCAAATAAAATTACTTTTTCTAAAACGTTAAGATGTCCCTATTTCTTTTTTTACCTTATCAAAATGCAAGATAAAGACCGAAGAAAATGTAAAGACTTCGAAACACTTTTTCATGACTTTAGGTGACAGTGGAACACTGACTGTACCGTCAATGGGAATTGGCATAGGACTCCTTACTCCTTCCTCCTTTCTTTTCATGGCATGTTTTGCATATAACAAACTCTTATAACTTCTCCTCCAAATCCCACCTATTTCCTCTCTTCACTCTCCCAAAACTCGTCGTATTTTCACCTTCACTACACACACTGAACCATGCATTCTCCGTCTATAGAATTTTCCGGCGCCGCCGAGGAGTCATGGCGGCTTAATATCGACAATTTCCGGATGCCCTCCGATTCCGATCGTCATAAATCGTTCCAATCTCCCTTCATTCTCCGTCTTCTCTTCCGTCGAACTTATCACAGTGAGCCTGCACCTTGACAATTGTTTTTACTTCTTGTTCTGTAATGAGCTTTCCGATGGCGGAATCTGTTGATCGAAGATGCTTTAATTTTAAAAATAGCCCTTTCTTCTTTCCGCTGTTTACTGTACTATAGCGTTCAATAGCATGCATGTCAAGTGTCAACATGTTTACATATTCCATGGAAGTTAATTTATTGGTTCTGTTGGATTCTTTCTATATTAAAAAATTGACCCTGTGAGTTTTGATTCTTCTATTGTCTGTCATCATATGTCATAGGTTGTATGTTTGTTAGATTCAATATGACCCATCTAGTGGGTAATCATCAGGATAAGAGGGTACTATATTTTCTACTTAATTCATAAAGAAAGATACTATTACAATTTGGCGTTAAGATTAAGTAGATGTGCATATGACGAAGGAATCTTATTCCTAAAGTTTCTGTATATTATGCCTGCAGATCCTTGATGATTAGAACTCTTCTTACGTGTGATAGTTTTCAATGAAACATATTTCTGGTTTTGCTGAATTTGGTTCAGGGAAGAAGAGAAAAGTAGCAGAGTATTACAAGAAACAAGAGAGATTGCTTGAAGGATTCAATGAAATGGAGAATATGATTGAAACCGGTTTCTTCCCTGGAAGCTTAACTGAGGTTGGGCTGATATTACCTTTCTATATTCAATCAGTCTTGCAATTTTACTAACCATTAGTTATATGTGAACAGGATGAATTGAAACAGCTAGCAAAGGGTGAGCGGTTGGCAATAAACCTGTCGAATATAGCTAATGTGGTCTTGTTTATTGCAAAGATATACGCTTCGATTGAGAGCGAATCACTGGCGGTTATAGCTTCTACACTGGATTCACTTCTTGATCTTCTGTCTGGATTTATTCTATGGTTTACTGCTCATGCGATGAAGAAACCAAATCATTATCACTATCCAATTGGAAAGAACCGAATGCAGCCTGTGGTAAGTTTGCTAGTGTTGATAGTACTTAATGTGTCTTTCTTTTTAGATTTGTACAGCTAATGATAAGAACTAACTGTCTACCTAGATCTCTTAATCTATAGCCGAAAGTATATGGAATAGCTTCTGAAATTGTTGAGTGTTAATATGATCTTGTCAATCTGAATTTGCTAAAAACAGAAGATCTGTGAATAGACTTATTAAACGGGTCGGATTTTTTTTTTTCATTCGGGTTTGAGTCAGATCAGATGGGTTGGGTTATAGCGGGAGAGCGAATGTGCAGATTTTTAGACAGGGTCGTCCAATCAATTAATGTTAAATGTTATCTTATAGAGATGCTAGTAAAATTAAATAGTTTAAATAAATGTGGACTAGAAAAAAATGGTAAAAGTGTGATTTGTTTAGTTGAAAAATCACTCTTAGAACCACTAGATCAAGTATATTTTTTAGAAAATATATGATGTTAAGAGTTTATATGAGGGTCTTAAATTTTGGGGGCCCTGTTCCAATGGGCCTAATGACACATGTCATTGGACGGGCATGTTTTTAAATAATTCTATAGTGTTTTTCAAAAAATGATACATAACCTTTAGTACAAATGAGATGATATATTTCAAATAACAAAGCTTGGGTCTTGCGGGTTTAGATCAAATCAAATTTAGGTTCATTTTGATTCAGTGACTTTGGGATCAAATTGTGTTGGATAGGATTTTCGGGTTTATTCTTAAAAATTGATTCCTGAATTGACACTACTCAAGATTCTTGGCATATATATCCACTCATGTTGACATAGTTGAAAGAGGATACAGATCTATTCAGTTAAATAGATTCCCTCCATTGTATCCTCTACCACATGCTCTTTTTTGCGCTTCATTTTTTCATTGTGAGATAACTTATTATTCTTAAAGTTTATTCTTTATTCCTCAGGGAATCGTTGTGTTTGCATCTGTGATGGCCACTCTAGGATTGCAAATATTACTGGAATCTGGCCGTGATCTTCTTGCAAAGGTATGTCATTATGAAGTCTTTTTTGAAAGATATCTGATTGCTGAGTGTTAAGATTTGTCTGTTTGATTGTGGACACAGAAAGGGCCTAAGATGAATCACGAGCAAGAGTTATGGATGATTGGGATTATGGTTTCTGTTACAGTTGTTAAGCTCGCTCTAATGATATTCTGTCGCCGCTTCAAGAATGAGATTGTGAGGGCGTATGCGCAGGACCACTTCTTCGACGTTATTACCAACTCAGTTGGTCTGGTCACTGCTGTTCTTGCTGTCAGATTCTTCTGGTGGATTGATCCAACTGGAGCTATATTTGTAAGTAAAGATTCCATCCATAGCAATCATCTACTCTTAATCACTACATTTTAACAAGGATGAAATGGGCAATGCACAGATTGCCTTGTACACAATCTGCACTTGGGCTAGAACAGTGGTGGAGAATGTATGGGCGCTCATAGGAAGAACGGCGCCCCCAGAGTTTTTAGCCAAGCTGACGTACTTAATATGGAACCACCACGAGGAGATTAAGCACATTGACACGGTTAGAGCTTACACTTTTGGAGCTCAATACTTTGTCGAGGTTGATATTGTATTACCAGAAGACATGTTCTTAAACCAAGCTCATAATATTGGAGAAACTCTCCAAGAGAAGCTTGAGCAACTCCCTGATGTAGAACGTGCGTTTGTTCACATTGATTTTGAGTTCACTCACCGGCCTGAGCACAAATCCAAGATCTGAGGAGAAGAATGGTGTTGGTTCATCAAATCGAGTAGATGTGTTTTCTCTATGTATATTTGTTGTTTAGTGTGAAGTAATTTCAGTCAAAAGTTATGTTTTGCAATTGTAATCATGATTGAATTTGAAGGTGCAATTGGAAAGTGTTGTTTCTACAAATTATGTCCAATGGGAATTAATAGGCTATGAGCATATATGTCTGTGGTAGTTAGTTATGGTGATGTCAACTTGAGTCAAACGTTGTTAGGAGTTGTTAATTTGGTAAGTGTCGTTTAAAGTCTTTAAATAAGAGCTGATTAGTGTCTGTTTCTTTGTTTTCTTGATCCATTCTCTTCTCTTTGTTCTTCTGTCTTCTATATACTGAAGATGCTCTTCAATATGGTATTCGTTGATGTACGGTTCAACTTAGTCCTCTGGTTCAACACGATCCGGGACTAAACTGGGTTCCAAAACTTAAACACTTTAGTTGACCTTAAGGTCTTAACGGGTGGAGTAGGATCTTTCGGTGATGTACTCTCTATGAAGAATCTTCCCTGGAATCTACACAAACACGAGAACGGGCAGCCGAAATGGGGTTTCTCGGCGGGCGCCGCCTCCGATGCTTAGGTCAGTACACGGGCATGAAAGATGGCAGTCGGGTGCAGTGAGATAAATGAAAATGAGAGTAAGCGAGTAGGGAGAAGTAAGATTGGGGGGTATGCGGGTAGGGTGTGGGAGAGGGTATCAGAGAAAAATATTTTTTGCGAACACCCTCCGGACATCTCCTGCTTGTGCCGGATTGAGCATACTAAAACGAGCCGGCTAAAATCATCCCATACAACCAGTTCCCAAGCTATTTTCGGGCACGCGGCTTGAATAGCGCTTGCCTCAGAAGAAAACATGTTCGTATCCTTGCGAGTAGGGTTTGTGCTATCCCTTTTCGACACTTGGAGCCCACTCAAACTATCTCGTGATATCTGCCTCCTCATCCCCTCCTCTTTAATGTAAATTGCAACTTTTCCTCTCAAAGGTACTTGATGAAGGTGAAACGTCGTATGGCCTTATCAAAGAAATTACCCAATTTATACACACTACATAATATAGTGGTAAGTAGGGGTTGAACCCAAGGGAGTCGGATCAGTTTATATCAATTATGTACTAACAAGTAACCAATGGGGGGGGTTGTATGGTTGGTGATCAAATGATGCAAGTAACAAGTAAGAAAACACGAAATATTGGGTAGTGAATAAATAAGTGTAAAGAGTTCACTTATCCGCTCTCAGCAATCAGATTGGTATGTGGATCATAGATTCCTAATAACATGTGTTCTAAAAACATTCAATTGGTTGTCTTACTGTTTGTTCATAAAAAAGCAACTAGTACAAATAGTCCTAGAAACCCTAATTATTCTACAACCAAGGAAATCCCAAGATTTAATAACACAACCGCATAAAGCTCAAAGATAAGTAGGTTCATGCAATATCATTGACAAATCGTCGATACTTGACATGAATTCAAGATCTCTACCCTATAGGCACTCGCAAATAGTTTATGCAAATAGAGATTGCTACCAAAAGGAAAGACTCTTAAAATCGAATTATCAATCCTAGAAATATGATGAATATCACTAAACCTAGTTGATCATTCTAGATAAATCAACACAATCAATGCAAGAAAGCTCAAGAGATCAAGAAACAATTCTCAATGGAAACCGAAACACAAGCGTTTAGAATCTTACCAAAAAACCGAATCCAAAAGCCTTAAACTTCAAAGTGAACAAATGGGGGTTTAGCTTTTCATTCTAGAGAGAAAATACAAATTACAAAAGACACAATTTTTAGAATCGAGAATGAGAGAGAGGGAGAGAACCTCTAGTCAAAATCCTAGGAAAATCTATATAAATTCCCCTCCCAAAATGGTAACATCAAAACTCCTTCAAAGCCATAAAGATGAGACGGTTACAAAGACTTTCCGGCTTGGGAGTTACACAACAGGCGTGATCGCGGTCGCCTGACCACACCGCGGTTGGATCTCTGTTGAGCATGGCCAATCGCTAAGTGGCGCGATCGCGGTCGGTTGACCCCGACCACGGTTTGGTCTCTACATACTTCTTCTTCATTTTAACGCTTCTTCGTCTTCACTTTGTCGTCTTTAGTCCTGATGCCTCATATGCTTCATTTAACGACTAAGTATATTGGAAACGCATCTAACAAATAGAAAATAAACATGGACTAATCTAACTTAAATGCATGTTGTTGACATCCCCATACTTGATCATTATGTATCCCAAGCAAGTATATCACAGTGAGTCGTAAGCATATGCAATAGTTGTTTCAATCCAAGTGACATATGAATGATAAAGATGATAAGTTAAACAAAAGACATTTTTCCTTCATAGCATGCTTCGTTCAATGAGACAATGACAAGAAAATAAATGTTCCTCAACTCCATATATCAACATGTAAAAGCAAGTCACTCAATTTCATATTTCACCTTTGAATGTCAATCTAAATAGGCATGCAACCACATCTAAATCTAAACCTCTAGGCAAGATGCAAAAAATTATCAAGAGACGTACAAGAAAAAATCACAATATTATCATTTTTTCTTTAGGGCCCATCTGTTTTACGGTCCGGGTCTACTCATTAAACTTTTCCACGCTGCCATTTAGAGGATTGAATCTGAGGTGATCTTTCACACCACGGAGATCGCGTGCTCATCCGGAAATGGTTGAGACTCGAACCCGGAGTGATCTTTCACACTACGGAGATCCCACACTCGCACGACTGTTGCACTAGAAGTATATCAATTCAACTCATATTTCCTGTGTGATAAACTTACGTCTCAATAAAATGTCATGCAAAATAACCTAAATGCGGTTTGGAAAGAGATATAGAAGCAAGTTCTAAAGACAACAATCAAGGAGAAATACACATATATGAGGACATAACCAATTTTAGAGTATCGGTCCAAAAGTAATCCTACATGCTCAAGTAAATGTCTTAAGTTTAACAAACCATCATTATCATCATCATAACACACTTGTAAAATCAACAACCAAAGCATAGTCAAAAGATCCAAAATACATGCACTATTATAAGAATCCACAGAAGACAAATTAGGGAATGCAACAACTGACACACAAAAACAATCTAAAACACGAAAATACACCAAAAACAAACTAGCTAAAACCCTAAAAAAACAATCCAAAAACAACCTACAACATACCAAAACAAACTATATGCATTCGATGGGAATACCAATTCCCTCCTCCACACTTGAAACGAGCATTGTCCTCAATGCAGTAAAATAGGACTCACAAAATAGGGAAAAAGAAAAAGTAAACGTACCTCATATCTCGGGTTGTCTCCCGAGCAGAACCATTGTTTAAAGTCATTGGCTCGACTTCCGACACATCATCCATACTCTTTTGGCCCCTTGGAACCTCCGCTCTTACAAGTACATCCTTGAACCAGCTATGGAAAGGTTTGAACCTTATACCATTTACTTCCTTGACACCCCACACTAGTTTATCCTTTTTCTTTTTCACTCCCTCACACTTAGACTTAGCAGGTGGTGTTTAGGCTCTCTTGTTATAACTTGCACAACAGCACTAGCAGGTACCTTGCTCTGGTGAGTAAGAAGGGTGGGGTAATTGCCCAAAACCGTGGTACAGATTATATCAGGTGGTTCAGATCCCTTATTAATCAAGTTAATCTCAAGAGTCTCCGGAATAGGAGGTAAAACAGTATCAATCCAGCAAACAGAAGGCAAGTTAAGAGAATTGACGTCATGTATATTATGTTCTAGTATATCCCCGTCAAACTCCATAGTCATCATTCCTCCAAAAATATAAATCTTAGTCTTAGAGGTACTCATAAAAGGCATACCTAGTATAATAAGAGCCATAGCACTCTCACTCACATACAAGACAAAGAAATCAGAAAGGAAAAACAATTTATCCACTTTAATGAACACATTCTCTACCACTCATCTAGGTTGCACGGAAGACCCGTCAACAAGCACTATCGCAATTCCAGTTTCAATTAGAGGTCCTAATGCTAGTGATTCATACATCGAGTAAGGCAAAACATTGATAGAAGTACCTAAACTAGCATGGCTCTATCAATCCGAGTCTCACCAATCATGATAGGGATAGTAAACATACCTGGATCCTTGCGCTTTGCCGACATTTGATTTTGAAGCATCGCGGGAACACGCTCACTCACTTGCACCTTCTGCTTTTCCTTTATCCTTTGCTTCCGTTTGATGGTGCATAAATCCTTTAAGAACTTAGCATAACGAGGTATGCTTTTGACGAGTTTGAAAAAGGAAATGTTCACTTCACACTTGATAAATGTCTCAAAAAGTTCATTGTCATCCACCGGCCTTCTTGGATCTTTAAGAGCTTCCAAAAAGGGTGAGGGAGGCTTTTCGTAGTAGAGAGGAGGAAAGTTAGGCCTTACGTAGTTCTCTTGTTAAAGGCGGAAGTCCCCTCGATCCTCGTAGTCATCCTCCTCCTCGTTCAACTTTTCTTCAAGATCGACATCAAAGAGCAAAGCGCAACCGCGGCTTGGGGACCACGATCGTGGTTGGTCGTGACAACGAGAGCACTCTCCAGAGACTAAGGCGCGACCGCGGTCCACTGACCGCGACCGAGGTTGAGTTTCTGTAGCCTCCGTCTCTGATTCCCCCTTTTTAGCTTGGGGAGTGTTTCCACACACTTTTCCACTTCTCAAGTGTATAGCGCTAACATTTTCCCTTGGATTCACCACCGTATGAGATGGAAAATGCTTGGAATTCTATTGAGACATCGCATAGGCCAATTGACCAAGTTTTTTCTCAATGTTCTTAATGCTCGAATCTGTCTTTTGGACATAAGTGGTGAAGTGTGCGGTCAAGGAATTCAGCATATCCTCGGTTGATTGCTTGGGAGGTCCGTAACATGGAGGCCTATTGGGTTGGTAAGGATCCCGGTATTGGTTGCTTGGTTGAGCTTGTGGCCTATACTGATTGTTCGGCTGAGCTTGATTGTACTGTTGACCTTCGGATGGATCACCATATCGGAACCCAGCATGATCATTCCACCTCTGGTTATAATTGTTATCTTGATTATCAAACCGAGGTCTAGGAGGTACATAACCTCCAATAGCATGGGCTTCAGCGGTATTGGTGGTGTCTTGAAGTTGTGGACACATATCAGTAAGATGAGACTCATCGGTGCAAATACCACAAGCATGTGTCGACGGATCTCTACCAAGAGCCAAACCCTTGAGCATACTCTTGAACTCAGCAAACTCACTAATAATATCGGGGACATTGATGCTCGCAGCATGAACTCCTTTTCTCGTGCACGTCCTGCCAAAGCTTCTCGTACCATCAACGATGTCATGGATTCAGCTCATGGCTATGGCAAGCGTCAGGTTCAAGACACTACCGTTGCAGGCAACATCTATGATTCTTCTCTCTTGATCTAGTAACCCATATATAGAGGTGAATTACTAGTTCATTCTCATCAAAACCGTGAAATGGGCATCTTGTACACAACCTCATAAAACTCTCACATTAGTCATAGAGCGTTTCTTCATCGTCTCCTCAACATTTTCAATGGCTCTCTTCAAGGCAGTCGCCTTCTTGGAGGGGAAATACATGAAGAGGAAGGACTTGTTCATCTTGGACCAAGTGTCAATAGTCCTCGTCGGCAGATGGTAGTACCAATTTCTAGCGGTGTCCTTCAAGGTAAAACCGAAGGCCCTCATCTTGACCTGCTCCTCTATGACGTTAGTTGGCTTATTACACATGCAAATATCGTGGAACTTACTCAAATGCATGATTGGATATTCGCCAACCAATCCATGAAAATTAGGGAGAAGATTGATGACACCGGACTTGAGCTCAAAAGAGAAATCGGCATCCAAAGTAGGTACAGTAACCACCAATTGATGTTGAGTGAGGTCAGGAGCTGTAAGCTCTCGAAGTGTTTGGGCAGCCATGTTGTCAAGAACTATCTCGTGCACAATAGTGTAACACCCCCAAATTACCTTGGGAATATTACCGCCAGTAACTCCGAATCGTCGACCCGAAGTTACTAGGGCTTAGAACATCAAATGTAAAAACAAATACACAATACATTAATAATAAATATTGTCTTACAATGCAAAACCAAATCCCAAAGATAATACATTTAGCGAAAGACTTACACATAAAAAGATCGTAACCTTATTGAAACTGCAAAACAAAAGAAATAATCTTCAACTACCCTGCGCACTGAAGTCTTCAAACCTTGAAGATACCACTTGATGTACCATATGACACCAGCCAACCATGCAAGGAAAATAGTGGTCGATTAGTCTAATGAAAGACTATGCAAATGGGATTTATATGATGCTCTTTATGGTCGTATCTAGTTAAACCCATCAGTTCTCAAATGAAAGCCAATAACCGAGGGAAACTCCGATATTTCCACCGAATTAGAAAAAGATATGTATATATATCAAGAGAAGACTCCAAGGAAATTGAGTCTTATGAAAATATTAATATAATATACCAAGAGAAGACTCCAAAAATTGGGTCTTATGTGAAGGTATTAATATAATATAATATTATAACTGTGTGGGAACATTTTATGTAATTGACGACAATATTTTTCGAAATCACCCCCCATGAATAATTGGGTCAACAACCAACCTCACCCCATACGTGTTGTGCGAATTCAGATTGGAAAGATGACTTACTTAACCGGGAGGCCGGACAATTTTCCAAGTTGTACTAATTGTCCGGAACACATTAATTATGCACAACAGTGCTTATATGTTTTGTACTTCCAAAACGACTCTACGTTGAAGCTTTTAATGATGTATGGTAATGAGAACAAGAGAATAATCCCAATAATCGGCACCAGCTGTGTGCACCACCACTTATATAAGAATAAGGGTATGTTCATGACCAAAAAGGCTATTAGGGCAAAATCCTCGTAATACCACTTATAAAGAAACCACTAGACCTCACGAGGTACATAGTGTTCCTACGAATACTCGTTCTAACTATATTGAGTGAGCTCAGGAGCTGTAAGCTCTCGGAGTGTTTGGGCAGCCATGTTGTCAAGAACTATCTCGTGCACAATAGTGTAACACCCCCAAATTACCTTGGGAATATTACCGCCAGTAACTCCTAATCGTCGACCCGAAGTTACTAGGGCTTAGAACATCAAATGTAAAAACAAATACACAATACATTAATAATATTTATTTTAGGTTATTCTAGTTCCAACACACAAGAGAATATATTTTATCCCACTTAATATAACAACCGATTCATTGTTAATTAAGACAAATATGGAATAAAAACAATAGATAAGCAAGAGGGAACCGCCACTTGCCTTATTTACGAGGACTGATCAGGGGTCGAAAATGGAGTTTGGAACCTTGCCGACGAACTCAATCTTTAAGAATTTCCGATCCAATGCGGTACCCAGACACACGAATAAGATTATGATTAGGCTATGCTTGATATAATTATTTCTATTAAATTATATCAATTAGTCCTACATCAAGAATTTAATTAAATCGAAATAATATTTCTATTAATTATTCCGATTGAAATAGTTCTAAAAAAATTAATTAAATCCAATAGTAATGTACATAATTATTATTATACTAGGATTTAATTAACGGGCTCTATTTCAATTCCGGTCTCGTTCCAAAAGTAATACCCAAATCACAAGAATAAATTATAGTTAATGATTTATTCTGATATAATTATATTACAAATTATACCATAACAAATAGGGGTGTGATGTACTAATTAAGTGCTCTAAATCGATTAGCACTAAATTAGCTAATTGATAAACCTATTATATAGGTGCCAGTAAAGGAATGCATTCCACTCTTGCAATGATACTACAGTAAGTTGGAAAAGTCAACTGAGCATACCTGCTTTAAAAGCAAACCATTTCCAGTGGTTGAAAAGTTAGTAGACATTGTGATATTATATAGAAAACTCTCAACAACGGGAAAGAAAAGTTGCTAAAAGTATACAAAATTAAAACATGTATTTATGGTGCCAGAAGGATACCAGAGATGGGAGCAACAACAAGACAGGAGTAGTCCAGCAAATGAAGGACAAACGATAATCACATATCAGACTCCAAGACAATGCAACAACATGAATAAGAAGAGGACTGAAAATAGAGGAAGAAGGTGATGAATAAGAATAAGAAATCCTTCTATTTATAGGAGAAGAAGTTGCTGAGTGATAATTGAAGGGATTTACTCCACATCCACAATGTTGAATTTGTGGATCTGAATCCGGAAGATAAGGAGTAAGGGAAGAAAACTTTGTGAGTAGGGTATTGTTGGTATAGTAAGTTGGCTTTTGAATCATCAAAGGAGTAGGATCAGATTATTTGTATTATTGGATGGGTAGTGACTACAGGAAGAAGATTATGCTGGAGAGCCTTAAATTCAATTTTTAAATAATTAAGGAATTTACCCGCAAGTTTTCAGAAAGTTAAAAAATACCCTTTTT
>NW_027367748.1:0-55278 GCF_046119375.1 Phyllobates terribilis
CACCAAAATACCTACACAAATATTTGCTCAAAATATAAAGTATCTGCATATAGAACTAAAGTATTTGAACAAATAAAAGAAACACTTGCACAAAATACAAAATTTCAAAATATTTTGTAGTCAACAACCAAATAAATGCATATTACCAAATAATATATGTACAAATGAACAAAGTATTTGCACAAGGAGTATTTGCCACAAAATACAATATATTTTGCATTACAACCCAATATATTTGCAATCCTTCAAAAACTTTTGCACATTGAGGAAATATATTTGTACTCATTTTAGAGAGGAGTGTTTATATCCAGAACAACATATTTGCAAGTTCAGCCAACATATTTGAACTTTCATTGTTATATATTGCACTTTGACAAGGATATATGAACAATCGCAAATCATGTCCATAATTTAGACTAGTCGACAACATTTGGACATAATACCTTTCAATTCACCTTTAGGATGTTCTTTTCATGTTTGAGTTTTGTTCTCATTTATGCAAGTGGAAATAAGATTAGTTAGAAAACTGTTAATAGTAACAAAGTGCTTACTAATTGATTTTAAGTGGATTTGAAACCTCTTAGAGTAGCATAATCATCTTCAAAGTGAAGAGATCCTAGAAACGAATAGAAATATATGATTTAAGTGAAATTTGTAGAAATTATCCGCAATTTTTATCTTAAATGGAAGAAAGAGAATGTGTCTTATGTAATGTAGGCTAATTTCTTCTTGCTATTGTTGAGTCGGTCGACAAAATCTGGTTGTTTGTGTAGATTAGTTCGTAGTTAGGTTTCAATTTCTATCACTGTCTCTTTTTCGCAGTTTCTAGTAATGGAAGTTGTGGGAAAGCGGAGTTTCTTACCTCTTCTTTTGATATCAAGAACATGAAATACAACCAGATTGAGTAGGGGGGGGGGGGAGTTAGTGGACCTGTAGTGTGTTATCCCTAACCATTAGATTGATTAATATGAACTACCAACTAGCATTCTTATTTCTCATCGAATGATCCATTCTCATGAGAATCAAACACTGTTTTTATTAGCATTATTTATTTATATACATTTAAAATCAAGTTACCATTATCATCTTTTTGCATAGTTAAAAAAATTCTTCTTCTTCTTCTTATTATTATTATTATTATTAAATAAAAATGTCTAAGTTTGTTAGAAAATTCAACAAGCATGTAAATAGACTAGCAAACCTGAATTACTGTATCAATTTTTCTAACATCTGCCCAAAGACCACATCATAACGACTCCACTAGAAATCTGATGAATTTGATACCTTTACAAAGTGGAAGACCTTGGTGGAGAATGACACAGGTCTCAAAGTGAAGGGCTTGAGATCTGACAATGGAGGGAGTATGAGCTTAGAAAATTCAAGAAGACACGAATAGTAACACCTCAGGATAACAAAGGTTTTATAACTAATGAACTAAACCCTATGTGAGCTTGCTAGAACCATGAGTTTAAAGTGCATAGTCTAGAAGGAGTTAAGGGCAGAAGCAGTTATACTACAACATTTTTTATCAATAGGGTCCATCGATTCATTTGGAGAATGGTATTCCTTAATAGGCTTGGAGATGCAAGAAGGTGAAAATTTCTTTCTTCGAGTATTTGAGTGTGATTTCTTAAGTTCAAATTTCTCAAGTCGAGAGAGGTAAGTTGAATGCCAACTGACCAGTGCTTATCATGAGCACTGTCAAGATTAATATATCTTATGAATACCCCAAACAAAATTAAGTGGTAAGCACATGGTAGATCCCATAGTAGTAGAAAAAGGCCATATCTTTAGCAATAAGAAGGAAACCAGGTGTTTTTGTCACTTTAGAAATAGAAAAGTAAAAATAGAAGGAAATTTGTTGGTTTTTCTTTTGGATGTAGAGTGCTTCACTTAACAAATTAGTTTATACTTTGTTTGATCATCATATTGGTTTTCCTTATCACCCTTAAATATAGTATTTTCCTTTCCCCATTAATAATAAGTCAAGATGATCTTTAATGAAATCATTAGCATTTTAGGACTAAAAGGCAAATGAAATGACCGCAATTAGAACAAAATCTATTTCAGGTGTATGTTAACTCCTCACCCTCAATGCACAAGACCAGAAGTAGCATAAAAGGTGTTGTACTAATAGATTAGACTTCCAACAATTTTTGAATAATACTAGGACTAAGCAATTATATTGACTAAACTAGGTGATCCTCCTAACAAGAAATCATAAAGCAATAATCTTTATAATCAAGAGAAGAATCTAATAACATGGATTAGAATCAAGAATTGGTAGAGATAATACTTACAAAACCAAAACTTGCATAAACTTCAATATCAAGCGAAAGAGTGGAAACTAAGTTCCTCATAGTCATAGAGAGTCTCCTATTTATTTAAAAAACGTTGAACATGATTCCCTAGGTAGATACTCCAATTTATTAAAAAAACTAGCAAATCTCCCAAGATAACAAAGTGTAATTATTGATATTTCAAAAATAAAACTAAAAATAAAACATCAACCTAATAACTCCAAACCAGCAAATTATGATGGGTAATTAAGAAATTCTCTTAGGTGAAAAGAGAATTCCAAATTTTCAACTGATAGCGATTAGGGTCACGTGCCACAAAGGATGGGGTTGCGGGCACGGATTGTGCTCTTACAATTCTGCTTCACCAATCATCACAACAAACTTGAACTTCTCCGATTCTTTGATATCATACAATTCACAGTGTGGATGTCTAAGGGAATAGGGCGTGAACTGAAGTCTTTTGAATTTCCTCTTCTAGCGGTTATGTCTTCAGTGTGCTATTTAGGAAAGTTCGTACACCGGGTACGGATTCATCTTTGGAAAACCCTTCGTCTCTGAATCTATAGATCATTCAATCAATATTTTCCTTCACTGATAGCCCAAGCTCATGACTCGAGTGATATATCCCAAGCTCATTACACGAGAAAGATCTCGAGCAAGAAGATATCTCGACACGGTGCCCGAGGCAATGAAGCAAGAGAATGAGCAAAAGGACAATTTTAATAGTCTCCTCAACTTGCAAAGTTTGAGTAGCCGAGCTCACAAGGATCAAGGATTGTGATCTCATATTGATAGTTTCAAAACTCATTAACATCACCCGTGAAGTGTGAGCAGCCGAGCTCGAGAAGATCAATTAATGCAAGGATCGCAACTGCAAGGACCGTGAAGTGTCATGTAGAGCGTTAAGCTTTATGTTGTGTGGCTTGTGCGCGATGTTTCTTTGTGTCATTTAGCTAATGCACTATATGTTTTTTCCTTACTATTTTTTCATAGTTATTTTGATCTCTTAAGTTACTTGTATTCTAAATAAGTTGGACCCTTGAATGGGCAATCCCAGTTTCCATTACTTCTATTATTGAGTTTAGGCATTTCTATTTATGTCGATTCTATTTTGGGTGTGTACTTCTCTTATGCTTAAGAGGGTCATCCCATTGTTAGAATAAGGCTCAAGACAATTTGGGTTTTTAGGAGAGTTATCTGGCTATATATAGCCTTCTTATATTGCTTTAACAAACACGTTCAATGCAACTTAAAAGTTGAGTTATCTCCTTTTTTGCATCGGCGCCACCCCGGCCCGGGCTCGCACCTCAACGAGCCATTATTATTCTCATTCGATTACTTAAAAATGTTCTTGTTCTGTTACTCAAACATGTAAACACAAATGAAAGACCTGGTGAACGTGCTCGATCTAGATTGATGCCTGAGATGAATCGACCCAAGTCGATTTCGTATCAGCTGGTATCAGAGCCACCAAAGTCTTCATCATCATAGTCTACATCATGCCGCACAAACAGGCCTTACCTCCCGCTCCATCCTGAACCATCTTCACGCGTCTTATTCATCACCATCCATCTATCATTACTATTCATTATCAATCATCATCCCCCGCCATCATTCATCTTCTACGCATACATCCTTTCCGTTACTAGACTGAGACACCTTGGAGAATCACCATCACTTCTTGCTCATTCAATATTTGAATCTGAAATTTTGTTGGAGAAAAATAGACTCGTATATCGGTTTATAGAATTGATATCGTTGAATTTTGAGTTGTGGCCAGTGAGAACGTGATTTAACAAACCGACTGGACGTTCAGGAAACTGACAACATCCACCACTGCCTTCAAGCTTGCTTTGACCTTTGCTCCACTTGTGAGCGGTTACGGTTGAAGTTGAAGAGCCCGAAATTTGGAGTTATAAAAAGAGAAATAATAATAGCCCCAAACCTTTGGAGTTACGATATGTGCAATCTCGATGGCTCCAAGAGTGGTTCTTAGGTGAATTTAGATGCATTTCGGAAGCATTTAATCGTTAAATGAAGCATATGAGGCATCGGGACTAAAGACAAAAAAGTGACGACGAAGACACACCCGATTGAGGTGATTTCAAATTTGATGAATTAGATCTTGAAGTCTTCTACATTCCCGCAAAATTTAGGCGCAATTGGAGTTGTGAGTCAAACTTTATGGCGATTTTACTAAGCTATTGCAAGAGTTCGACAGAGACCAAACCGCTGCTGCGTTTCGGCGACCGCGGTCGCACCTCCAGAGTAATTCTTTGACCGGGAAGCTTTTGTAACTGCCTCGACATTATGGTGTTGAATGGGTTTCCAAGTTACCTTTTTGTGAAGGGGTTTGTAATTTTTTCCCTAGGGTTTTGACTAGAGGATCACATAATTTCTAGAAAAACTCTCTCTTTTGTATTTTGGCATTTTTCTCTAGGATGAAGAACTAAACCCCCTCGTGTTCAGTTTGAAGTTTAAGGCTTTTGGATTTCGTTTTGTTGTAAGATTCTAAACGCGTCTGTTCTATTTCAATTGATGTATTGTTTCTTGATCTCTTGAGTTTTATCTTGCATTGTTTTTACGTTGATTGTTCTAGAGTAGCTAACTAGATTAATTGATATCTATCATATTGCTAGGATTGATAATTCGATTTGAAGAATCTTTCCTTTTGTAGCAATCTCTATTTGCATAAACTATTTGCGAGTGCCTATAGGGCAGAGATATTGAATTCATGTCAAGTATCGACGATTTGTCAATGGTATTGCATGAACCTACTTATCTTTGAGCTTTATGTGGTTATGTTATTGAATCTTGGGATTTCCTTGGTTGTACCATGATTAGGGTTTCTAGGACTATTTGGACTAGTTGCTTTTTATGAACAAAGAGTAGTACAACCAATTGAATGTTTTTAGAACACATGTTATTAGGAATCTATGATCCACATACCAATCTGATTGCTGAGAACGTATAAGTGAACTCTTTACTCATTTATTCACTACTCTCCATTGTGTGCTTTGTTCTTCAAACGTAATCCCCCCCCCCCCACTGTCACTTGTTAATCACATTAAAGCTTTGAAACAGAAACTTTGCATCCCTTTGGTGTAACTCTTAGTACCACTATACTTCATAGTGAGAGTTTTGTAAATACTTTGATTTAGGCGATACGACTTTAGCCTAGTCAAATTTGGCGCCGTTGCTGGGGAGACGGTTTTTAGTTTATATTTCTTTTGTGACTAACCTTGGTGTGGACCTATCTTATTGTCCACACTCGTGCTACTGATCAGTTTACTTATTGCGCTTACATGAGATATGGAAGGAGAATGGAAGACAATTGTTGCGGATGTAGCTGAAATAAAGGAGTTGGTTGATGAGCTTCAACAAAATGAAGTAGTTGAGGTTAATGTTTCTGGTTGATATGGAAATCCACTCCCTTGGTATGATCAACACTAGTATGACTACTATTCGAGGTACAATGATTATCCTCAGCCTGAGTAGCAATAATGGTGGAGGCCTCACGATCCTCAAACTAGGTTAGGACCATCAACTGAAGAGTTATTGAACGCTCTGACAAGGCATTTTACAACTAATCACCAGACTACAGAAGAGAGCACCAAGTACATGGAAGCATAGGTTAAGCGAATGGTGCAGGAAATATCTCCTTTGGCACAAAATCAATCTGAGGCACTACAGCCACACACCACAATGAACCCGGGCTTTATGAACGACAATACTATGACATTAAGTAGCGACCAAATCTCGGATGAGATGTCAAGTGATGAAGAAGGAGTTGAGGATGAGGAGACAACACACGCGCGTCCAAATCCCAAGGATCACGAGCATAAACCAGCCCCTGCAGAGCCACGCGCCCGCATCCCTGAATTGCACACCGCTCTAACGAGCCTAGTGAAGGGAGCGACCGTGCCTTAACCATGCGCGGTCGCGCGATCAAGGTGATTGTTCCGGAATAGTGTGCGCGACCACGCCCTCCGATGTGCGTCCGCATCGAGCCCCCTGATCTCATGCACGACCGTGTCTGAACATATGCACCCGCATCCTCCTCTCTACGGATGTGAGAGCACGCGTACCAGATCCACGTCCCCGTGCCCATTTTGCAACTATTTTCCACAAAGGTCTCCCGCGACTGATGAACATCGATGAGTACGATCCGAGCCCACCATTAGATGATGAGGGAGAGCTACTTGATCCGGGTGATGATCTCAAGCTGCACCGAGCCACCTACGTCCATCCACACCATAAAGTGTTCGGGACTCTGGAACCCCGAGCACATGTTCCTTGTTCTACAAAACTCCTAAAGAGGCCAAGCACGATGAGCAAGAAGAAGAATAGTGGGTGGTACAACAGGAGGAATAGGAAGCGATGAGGCGTGAGATCCTATTGTATGAAGAAGAAGATAGATTTCTTTGATGAGTTGGCTCATGAGGGGACGAGTGCTAGTTGATAAGAGCAAGAAGTCGGGTCAACGACTTTAAACAAAGGCATTGCTCGGGAGGCAACCTGATGTGTGAGGTACGTTTACTTTTTCCTTTTCCCTATTATTATGAGTCCTCTTTTGTTGCATTGAGGACAATGCTCTTTTCAAGTGTGGGTGAGGGAATTGCTATTCGTGTTGCATGCATATAGTTTATTTTTTAGTGTTTTAGCTAGTTAGTTTTTGTGTGTTTTGGCTTGTTTTTGAGTGTGTCGATTGTTGCATTCTCTAATTGATTTTTTGTGGATTCTTATAATAGTGCATGTACTTTGGATCTTTTGTCTATGCTTTGGCTGTTGATTTTACAAGTGCGTTATGATGATGATAATGGTTTGTTAAGCTTCAGACATTTACTTGAGCATGTGGACTTTGATAGGATAACTTTGGACCAATACTTTTTATTTAGCTATGTCTTCAAATATGAGTGTTCCTCCTTGATTATTGGCTTTAGAACTTACTTATATATCTCTTTCGAAACCACACTTAGGTTATTTTGCATGACATTTGATTGAGACGTAAGTTTATCACATAAAAAAGAGTTTTTTTAGCTTAATAGATATACTTCAAGCGCAAATCGTGCAAGTGTGCGATCTCCGTAGTGTGAAAGATAACCTTGGGTTTGAGTCTCAATGATTGCTAGATGAGAAAACAATCTCCGGGGTGTGGAAGATCACCTCGGGTTCGACCCTCTGGTGGCCGCGTGAATAAGTCTAATGGGTTGGCCCGGACCGTAAGACGGGCAGGCCCTAAAAAGAAAGGAATATATTTTGTGATTTTTGAACGTCTCTTTATAATATTTTGCTCATTGACATGCGGTTTAGATTTAGATGTGGTTGCATGCTTTTTATAGTGACATTCAAGTGTAGAACATGAATTCTAGTGACTTGCTTTTTATTCGAGTTGAGGAATGAATGTTTTCTTGTCATTGAACGATGCATGCTATGAAAGAAAGATGTCTTTTGTTTCACTTATCATTGTTATTATTCATATGTCACTTGGATACAACAACCATTGCATATTTTTACGATCCCTTGTGATGTTCTTGCTTGGGATACATAATGATCAAGGACGGGGATGTTCACAACATGCATTTAGGTTAGGTTAGTTCATGTTTATTTCCCTTTTGTTAGTGTCTATTATTTTGTTTGATGAGAGAAGTTACATGAGATTTGTGGTGCAAATGATGGACGTCGATATCGAGTTACCCCGTACTCGCTCAGACCTTTGTGCTTCATGGAAGAGTTAGCAATCTTTTGCTTACTCGAGGACAAGCAAGGTCTAAGTGTGGGGGAATTTGATAGGCGCAATCCTGATGGCACCAAGAGTGGTTCTTAGGTGAGTTTAGATGTGTTTTGGAAGCACTTAGTCATTAAATGAAGCATATGAGGCATCGGTACTAAAGACGACAAAGTGAAGACGAAGACGCGTAAGAAAGAACTGCTGAGGAGTTGATCTGAATTCAAATGGATGATTCTCCCTACTCCGACGTCTGATTGAGGTGATTTAAATTTGAGGAGTTTGATCTTGAAGTCTAATACATTACCTCCAAATTTAGGTCGGAGATGTGATTCAAAATTTATGGCGACTTTACTGAGCTATCGCAAGAGTTCAACAGAGACAAAACCGCGGCCGCGGTTCGGCGATCGCGGTCGCGCCTCCCGATTAATTCTTTGATCGTGAAGCTTTTTTAACCGCCTCGATATTATGGTGTTGAATGGGTTTCGATGTTAACTTTTTTGGAGGGGGTTTATAATGTTTTCCTAAGGTTTTGACTATAGGATCACATAATTTCTAGAAAAACTCTCTCTTTTGTATTTTGGCATTTCTCTCTAGAAAGAAGAGCAAAATACCCTCGTGTTCGCTTTGAACTTTAAGGCTTTTGGATTTGGTTTTGTGGTAAGATTCTAAACGATTTTGTTCTATTTCAGTTGATGTATTATTTCTTGATCTCTTGAGCTTTATCTTGCATTGATTTACGTTCATTGTTCTAGAGTAGCTAGCTAGATCTATTGATATTTATCATATTGATAGGATTGATAATTTGATTTGAAGAATCCTTCCTTTAAGTAGCAATCTTTATTTTCATAAACTATTTGCGAGTTCCTATAGGGTAGATATCTTATATTCATGACAAGTATCGACGATTTGTCAATGGTAATGCATGAACCTACTTATCTTTGAGCTTTATGTGGTTGTGTTATTAAATCTTGGAATTTTCATGGTTGTAGCATGGTTAGGGTTTCTAGGACAATTTGGACTAGTTTCTTTTTATGAACAAAGAGTAGGATAACCAATTGAATATTTTTAGAACACATGTTATTAGGAATCTATGATCCACATACAAATCAGATAGTTAAGAACGTATAAGTGAACTCTTTACTCATTTATTCACTACTCTCTATTGTGTGTTTTGTTCTTCACAGCATAACCCCCTGTCACTCGTTAATCACATTAAATCTTTGAAACGGAAACTTTGTCTCCTCTTAATACCACTATACTTCATAATGAGAGCGTGATAAATACTTTGATTTAGGCGATACGACTTTAGCCTAGTCAAGTTACCAGCATGAATACGAAAGGTTAAGTGTTTTAATATTTAATTAGTGTCCTTGAATTGAATGAAGAAAAAGTAACGCTTGCTTTCATTAAAGAGAGGATACTGAAGATACATATTTCATGATCCGCATTTAGCCAACACTATCCAAGGCCTATCGGTATAAGCATGTTCCACGGTCTAACCTAGACTAGATCCCACCTATTTTGTATATTTTATATGATGAGGTACTATCCGACACCGATGTTCGTCGTCGAAGGTTCCCTTGGTATGATGATATTGACGTTTTCATTGATTGGGTTAAGCATATGGCGTTCTACTTTATTCATCGTGATTGTGACGAGTTCAAGCTATTATAGGTGGTCATTCTATGCCTTACACACTATGCTCGGGACTTGTGGTATCATTCTGACCATAATAGGTGGAACAGATGCCAACCGCTGCTTGAGCAATGGAGTCAGTTGGTGTTTTCCATGCCTGAACAATATACTCTTTGGATAAATCCATATATTTTTACAAATAATATCCATCGACTATCGAGACCACAATAGTTCATCCACACCGAGTCATCCATAATACGCACCTCATTCCCCCTTGGGCGCGTCCCTTAATGTACATTTGTTTGATATTTTTAGCGGTCCCTTGAGCACACCACAACTCATATCAATGTACCTCTTCCTTCTACATTGGCACCGAATTTCATGATCACGTTATCCAATGTGCTTGTTCATATTGCCCTAGCCTTTCCGGTTGTTATTGTCCGTATTATGACGTCTACCTCCCATACAAATGAGCAGACATATGAAGTGCCTGAGAGTCCTAGCCCTCCTATTCTGCCCTCTTTTGATTCTCTGACCATTGTTAATGAGTCCTTTGATGATGAAGCAACAAAGATTCCTAGTACACCGACGCGATCAACACTTGGATTTCCTCCCATATTTGTGAGTATCACGAGGATGAGTTACTAGACCCATGCTTACGGAGAGTGACTCATACGAGGTGTGTCGAGGGATATATGTCCCAGTTCTGGTGTCTAAAGTTTTGCTACAACCCAAGAGGTTACCGGTTTATCCCTATTAGGTGAGAGTCATTGCTGTAACAGTGTCCAAGCTAGAAGAGAAGATCACTACACCACCAGAGCCTTTCATATTACACTTTGTGAGGCCTAGAGTCGATCTTATGTCCTACATAGAGTCCATGCTATCTTCGACGTCTTCATGCTTGATCTCCTTTGCTCCTACTTGTTTAAAGTGCGGACGCTTCGATTCTGAGGGAGGGAGAATGATGCAATCCTGGCTTGCAATCACCCGATCCGAGGTGAATGTGAAAAGATCAAGATCATGCCGTCTTCCTTGGGAAACATATAGTTAGTTAATAATAGTATTTCTATTATTAAGTTTAATCATTTCTATGTATATCATTTTTATTTTGGGTGTGTTCTTCTTTTATGCTTAAGAGGGCCGGCTCATTGTTGGAATAAGGCCCAAGCCCATTAGGGTTTTTGGGAGAGTTATTTGGCTATATAGAGCCTTCTTGTATTGCTTTTAAAATCAAGTTGAATGCAAATTAGAAGTTGAGTTATTTCGTCTTTTGCATCAGAGCCACCCTAGATCAGACTCGCACCTAAACGAGTCAGTATCATCCTTGTTTCGTTACTTCAAAGCATTCTTGTTCTATTACTCAAACACGTAAACACAAATCGAAGATCTAGTGAACGTGCTCGATCTAGATCCGTGTCCGAGACGACACCCCATCATTTCGTATCACCCAAAGTTGTGAACCTTGTGATATCTCCCAAGTTCATGACATGAGAAAGATCTCGAGCAAGAAGATATCTCGGCAAGGCACCCAAGGCAACCAAGAAAGAGGTTGAGTGAAAGGACCAAGTTCAAAAGTCTCCTCAACATCACCCGTGAAGTGTGAGTAGCCGAGCTCGAGAAGATCAATTAATGCAAGAATCGCAACTGCAAGGACCGTGAAGTGTCATGTAGCGCATTAAGCTTTATGATGTGTGGTGTATGTGCGGTGTTTCTGTGTTCCATTTAGCTAATGCACTAATCTCTCTATTTTTCCTTATTATTTTTCCTTAGTTATTTTGAACTCTTAAGTTACTTGTATTTACAAATAAGTTAATCCCTTACATGTGCACCCCCAGTTTCCATGTGCCAAGACCTAGTTCTGTAGGCCTTGGGATTTTTCAATGTATAATATTATATAAAGGGAATTAACCCTTATTGTTATGTAGGTTGGAATTAATTTGGAAAATCTTGAAGTGATCTTTGATGCTCGTCTTCTAAACCAGGGCACCAGTTGTCTATCAAGGTGATTTGCAAACACCTCCACAAGAAATCACCTCCCTCACTCCTTCAATCCATCCACACCATTCCAAACACTAGTCACTTTAGAGAAAGAGGATTGGAAGCATAAAAATTACTAAGTGGCCGGATTTATCGAGGATTTACCGAATATATGACAAACACTAGGGAGTGATCCGAGATGAGCATCCATAGGGGGTGTGGGGTACGTATTTGACACCGATATGGCTTCTTCCTTGGTACTCATGGTGACAGGGTGAGTGATCGTGTAACACTGGAATAGTGCCGGGGTGAGTACAAAATTCTACACTTTTCTCGAACTTGTATGGTGATGGGGTGAGTGATCGTGTGACACTGAAATTTGTGGGAAAGAACTAAGACCCAACGAAATGGAAAAGAAGTGATATGGGACGTGGTCGGCTCTAGAATGGTGAAATGAAAGGTGAAGTTTTGTGCCTCATTGCGTCTTTATATTTTTGTAACTACATATGAAGCAAATGTCATAAAACATAAACAAAACACGCAAAATAGTGTCAAATACTTTCCATCCATGTACAAGTCACATGGTAGGGCCTACAACTCATCAAACCATCAAAGAATACTATCAAAAATAGACTCAATAACAATATCCACAAAACAACTACAACTACCCATCAAAAACTCAAACAAGACACTAAGTAGACAGAACTAATAGAGACACATAAATTGAAATCTATCTACTTCTTTCCCCATACTCGAATCATGATCAAGCCCTGATACAAGGAAGAGGAACTATGTCGTAAGTGAAAGGTTATAAAGACTCATTGATGTTGTAAATTAGTGGAACACTTCACCATTTGTTGTCTATGAAGCTCATCAATATGCTCATGTGTCTCTCGGTGCAGCCATGTCATCGTCTCCTTCAATTTGTCATGTCTAGTTGTTTTTGCCTAAATCAAATCCACCATGCTACCAAGGCAACTCTTCATATCATGTAGCTACGCAGTGGTAGATAACTGCTACTTCTTTGTCATATCAATGAGTCAAGGAGGCCGACCTCGAGAACTACCTGTCTCATTTGTGATTTTAGTATCATCAGTCTCATCAGTCATCAATGGTTAGGTCACAAAAAGGATACAGAAGTATCTGGCACTGGTTCTTAAGGGGAACTCTCCAGGAAACATAATCTGGTAGCTCTTTATAGTATAAGAGAGCCACCACTTCTTTCCATATAAAATAGCAAGACAACCTGCTCTCTTTAAGAGCTCAATTATATACTGAATTGGATGAGTCCCATCAGTGTGGCTCTAAAGCTAATACCACAACCAACTACAATAAAGGCCAAGTAGGTTCATTGATGAATATCACGACCTGCAGCAAGCTCTTGTATCTTGCTCAATCCCTTGAAGAAAAATGTAACCCATCATGGTGTAATATCTTATTAAGGGTCAAGAACCAAGTAAAGCATCAATCGTTCTGGGAAAATCTGTTGACATTCAAATGGCCGAAAATGTTTGTACTCATTGCCATTCCTAAATCTGATCCACATGGCCACATCCCAAAAGTCTGACCTACGTGGCAAAACTGATGCACAAGGTGCATAATCTGGTTATTGTTCTCATTACTATTCCTAAATATCAAATCTAGACCATCATGGTGTAGGATCTTTAGTAACCCTATTACTTCTCTCAACACATCAAGAGGAAAGGTGTACTCGGTCTTCTCATAACCTATTGGGCAAGTAGTAACCTACTTGTCCCCTATCATTAAGTTGGTAAATCGGGTCAAAAGAAGCTATCAAGTGTGCAAAGCATGTCCATGTTGGAATCGGTACCTAAATCTTTCATATTACCCGATTTAAGAACCTTTCTCGGTATTATTATTTTCTTAGATTTCAACTTCTTAATGATATTTTTCCCCTTTGGAGACCACTTCTTATCACCCATAGTTATCATCATGCTCAAATTAATGTATTAAAAGGATAAATAATAGAATACTCACAACGAGCCATGTTATACATAGAAATACCAGATCGGGATCCGCGGGGTGCGAACCTTATGGTGCAAACTGTAGGACGCAAACTCTAGGGAAGGTCGAGCAGTAATGTGGGTCATTCATGTCTTCATCATAATTCAACAAATAAGGTAATGAGGGATGGTCGGGGTGCGGATGTCCAGGGTCGTGGACCGCAAAAATTGATATGTCTGATTTCTTCCCGGAATGTGCTCCAACCATCAAATTGAACTCAGGGAACTGGCAATGATGTTCTATTTAATCCAAATGCATCCAAAAACTCATTGATATCACCAATTTATGGAATAAAGTCTTAGAATGGGGGATTCAGGAAGCTGGTGTGGTGATGATATGTGGGGCGACTGGTAGATATGGTGAGGTGGTGGCGAAGGTGATGGAAAATATGGTGTGATGGTAATGGCGTGGTCGCGTGGCGTGTCTGTCTAGTTTCACGGAGCTTGAAGAGTGGCAAAAGGAGATCAAGATTTCTTGGCATTGGGAGATTTTTAGGAATGGTTAAAGGTGAATGAGGGAGGCTGGGAGTTCTGGATTATACGGCTTGTGGCTTATTTTGGCTTATATTAGGGGTAGTATGGTAATTTCTAGGGAAATAGGGTAAATGAAATTGATGACTATTTTTAGTGTGTCGTTTAACATCTTTTGATTTGGTTGTTTTTTTTTTGGGTGCTCAATGCATTTGTTTCATTGCTATCATGTAAGGATTAGGATGCGTACCTCCCACCATAGTATTCTATTCTTTACCAAAACAATCAAGGTAAAAATGACCATGAATACCTAATCTAATAATAATCTAATCCTAGTCATTAAATTCTTGTGTTGTATGATACGAGCCAATCATGATAGTTTCAATTCACGAGATTTAGCAGACATTCAGAGGAGTTCTTATCCAAATTGGAAGAGATGTGATCACCCCAGCCAGAAATGAGTAGATCGCATATTCAAGGGTTTTTACACACAGTTATAGAGTGAAGGTTTTCTACACACACTAAGTGTAAATGTTTATGGAGCTGCAAACTGAAGGTTTTGTACACATGCTAAGTGGAAATGTAGCTGCCAATAGAGAAGTGTTGACATAGATTAGGCCGTGACCCAGGCATTTACCACCGTTCCCCGCACCATGCGATCGATCTAGATTAAGCCATTTCCCATGTGTTATATTTCCGATTAAACTTTGGAAGAAATCTCATACGTTGCACCCCGCATCGCCACCAATTCACAAGATTTCCTATTCAACTTTGGAAGATTATCTATTAAGATATTTTTTTGGATTTTTAGGTTAGATTCTTTTCAATATTTGCATTGTAGAACTATATCAAGTTGAGTCCCCTATATGAGCATCTATTCTCCCTATGAATCAGCTTGGATCTATTGTCATTAGTTTTTGTTGTTTTCGTTTTTCCTTTCTTACTTCATATTTAGCATAGGGATCCAAGCTCCACAAACTTGTTTACCTCTTCTGTAAAGTTTTATAATTGAAGTTTAAGTTTAATAAGTTTTCTTCTATTAATTGTTAATTCGTATTATGTTGATGTGATTTCTACCACATTCTTAATTTCAATGCTTCGTACAATTTATTAGCCTGAAAAACTGAATATTATGATTATTGACATACACTCTTAATAGGAAAACTCTCTTATTATGTCTAGTCTGGTTGTGGCCATAGTTAAAAGGAGAAAGAAATCTACATAGTCGGAATTTGTAGACACACACTATTTGCTCGTCTTAGTTGTTGAGATTTGTAGACACCGATGCTACTTAGCTCGTCTCAAGGACTACGATTTTTATACTCCTGGTGGCGAGTTATTCTGACTTTTCGTATCCTAGGTATCAAACATATTCTATATGGATCTGGCATGCGAATGTAGAACACTAATGTGTCTTTTAGTTGATAGGACACCATAAGAATTAACTTGAATATGTGGAAAAAATATGATGATTTAAAATGGAATGGATATTGTAAATGGATTAGAAAAGAAGATCAGCCATCCTAAAACAAGAATCACAAACATCTTTCAAACAAGATTTAAGTTGAGTTCTGAAAACCTAAAGATGCATAAAAGAAGTTATCTCTTTGGTATAGACCCTTGCTTATTACTTACTTTTGTAACAAGATTTAAGTTGAAAGTGTGTAACGATAGCACGTCATCTCATGATCAACGCCCTAGTTAACCCCGTAGGCTTGATGTAGGATATAATCTATCTCCTAGTTGGGAGCATCAGGCTTCCTCGGCACTAACCAGAATCGGGAAGGTTTGAACCTTAGACCATCTTGGATCATAACTACTGGTGTCTCAAAGGCGCTCTTATATCTTCCCTCATACTCAGACGAATCTGGTGGCTCTTTTTTTTATTTCTCCTGGTACCAGCACAATATCAAAACTACAAAACAGCACTATAATTCTCCTATAAATAGAATGGGACCACTGCCCAAATCACTATTATCACATGCATCACTATCAATAAAATTCTCTCTCCTAGATCTCGTTATACTAAAAGGCTCACTCCAACTCATATCATCATGCACATCATCATAAATATCATTCAAATCATATTTATTAAAGGTCTTAAGATCTTCATTAAACAACCTAGCATGTCTTTCGCTCATAGTCTCATCATCTTCATTTCGTTCTATAAAGCCCTTATTAATGTTATCAAACTATTTCTTATCACTTCCACTTTCACTCAATTTGTCATTCTTATTCATATAATGTTTTTTCATGAAGAGATTTAACCTACGCATCTATCATCTTACCATGCTTTTCACTACCACATTCACCATTCACATCATCTAAGCAATTCTAATATTAAAATATTCTCTTTCTTCATCATTTCATCAAGCACACACATGGAATGATATGTAATTTCTCATTCATCTTCATTACTATCAATTGTAATTAATAGGGACCAAATTGGGAATATAAAGCCCACCTTTGTCCTCATCAATCTCTACGGTTAGCTTTCCCCTTTTAATATAAATATTCATACTAGCGGTTTTTATGATTGGTCTTCCTAACATGATAGGTGCATTTATATCTCCAGGGACATCTAGAACGTAAAAGTTCACTACGAAAATGAGTTTTTCCTCCTTTACTAACACATCTTCAATCATACATTTTGGGTCGACACAAGTTCTATCCGCTTGGTGCATTTGAAGGTTTATGGTTTGTAGAGGCGGTAAACCAAATGAGTTATAGCATTGTATATGGAATGACATCAAATGAAACTCCTAAATATAGCATGGGTTTCTATATAAACTTTGGGTCGATAGTACAAGATATATAGTAAGTGCATATATCCTCGTACCTGGTTGGAATATTCTTGGAGTTGTACTGGCATGGCCTTTCTTGCTCTTGCCTTCTTCTCTCTTCCCATCTTGTACAAGAATCGAGTTTTTGTTTCTAGATTTCTTCTCATTATAGTGATGATGTTGTCACTTGGGTCATAAATCTAGTCTTCCTTTTCGCTTATGAAAGATGATAGTCTATGGGGGCGCGACAGATGGAGCCAAGAGACATGAATCAGGCATTGTCTATTTTACATCGAGCTAGATTTATCTAGGTTCGGAGACATTGCACAATAAGTTTTGCGGGGCGCGACTCCGTGGGTCGTGTGGTGTAGATCACGGGCTGCCGACTCGGATTAAAAAAAATTCTAAGTGTCGATTTGCCAGAGTTTACTCTACGTGGCAAGAAACTAATTATCATGGGCGCAGATTTTCACAGTCACGAGATTCATTTCCATAATTTTGGGAATATTTTTGTTGCAGAGGCACGATGTGCAACATTGTGAGTAGTGGGGTGTATAATCTCTTCTTCTATGATATCTTTGTCATAATCAATAGAGAACAATTCTTCTTATGAAGACCTTTTTTATTCTCATGTCCAACATAAAACTCACATTACCCTGTGAATTCAAATCAGTATAGGATGGGAGATGTCCAGAATCTCTAGTTTCAAACTAAACCATAGCTTGTTTGAGATGGCAAAGTTGTGTCTTAATCTGCTTAAATTGATTGTTTGAGGAATCAACATGGCTTCCTAGTCTAGTTTTCATGGAATGGACAAGATCCTCTATAATGGGATTCATGTCTTGTCGAACTGGTGGTCAAGGTGAATTGAGTCAATCATGATGAATTAATTCACAAGATTTAGCACATATTGACGTTACTTTTGAGCTATAATTTTCGAGTAGTAATCACCCAAGGCAAGGAAGAGATTATCACACATTAGAAGGTTTTTGCACACTTTTGAGAATATATTAGAGATTGTCTATCAAAGGAGCAATAAGATTACGCAGTTTCCATAAATCTTAAGTTGAAGTGTAGTTGTCGAAAGAAAGGTCGACGCACCCCACGTCCATATTGTCGCGCCCGCGCCTGTGTGACAGTAGAAGATTATGTCATTTCTCGCGTTAGATTTTCTACGCAGCACGACCAGAAGATGCAATTTTGGTCTCTTGTTTCAACTTGGGATTTCTGAAATACCTGTCATATTTCCCTTTTTAGTTATTAAGATTAGTTTCGTGCAATTCATTTTTTCAGTTTATTTCTAGGGTAGAATTAGGTTAGATCGTATCCTATATAAGGATTGCTCTTCATATGAGAGCATATTTTGTGATTTCAATGTTTAGCTATTACTTAGTTTATTTTTCTTAGTTTTCATGGATATGAGAAACTAAGTTCATATACTTTGTTTTTCTTAACTATTGAAGTTGAGTTTTGTTTTCGTAAGTATTTTCCTATCAATTATTAATTCTATACATGTTATTTAGTGTATCTCTTGATTACAAAGTTGATTCACTTTTGTGCTTTGTTAGATTGACAACCTAGCGTAGTTTCATAGTACTTATTATTTTCCAAGCAATACAAGCTTTAATATGGTTAGTCTGGTTTTGTGCATGTTAAAGTAGGGTGTTGCATACATAAGCGGTATTTATCAATTCTGGTTGCATGTGCCTTCTAAAGATAGATCGGGAACCATAGGTTTAGATAAGGATAACATAGTGATTGAAAGTGAAAGGTGAGAAGAAACACAATTATCCAAATCGTTAGGATGTTTAAATGGACCAGTTAAGTGAAACAATACTTTTCACAAAATGGTAAAAAGCAAAAGTTATTTCTGCATTCATACAAACAAAAAACCCTATGTTTATGTTCTACTAAAATCTTTCCTGCTATCACAGTTCCCTATGGGATCGACCTTGTACTTAACAAGTACTTTTTTATTGTGTATTCAATAGGAATATTATTTTTTTCAATCCCTGACGATATCACGTCTAATTTTGGCGTTGTTGTCGGGAGAGTGATAGATAGTAATCTAAGTTTTAGATGATGTGGGTCTATAGTATGACCCACAGCTCTAGATTTCATGACAAACTGTTGCAGAAATCGAGAGGAAGCTCAGACAAGAAAAAAAAGCAAGCTCGAATGAACGTCAAACAACATGCATGGTCGCAGATGTAGCTATAAGAGAACGTGATTCAGCAGACAACACTCATATAGCTAATAAGATAATGAGTGAGCTTTCATGGCAATGCTTTGATCCTCAATAATCGGCCATCATCTTGCTAGCTTTTCCAGAATGTACAAATTTCGAGCTGAAACCTGGGCTTATCCATCTTTTCGTCAAGTTTAGTGGTGAGGGCCCTATCAAACACTTAGGTCAGTTCCATTTTGTGTACTCCAATATGAAACCTAGATGAGTCACAAATGACCAAATCATGATGAATGCATTTCGTTTCTCACTAAAAGACAGTGCATAACAGTAGTACTACTACCTTCCCACTAGAGGTATAAGATCTTAGACAGATATGCAGAAAGCCTTTCTTGAGAAGTATTTCCGGTCAAGAAAGAAAACAATCTCAAATTAGAAATCATTACAGTTCAACAGAGGAAAGATTAGTTGTTCTACAAATAGAGAGAGTTGTTCAATGGAATGGTTGCAGCAGTCCTCAAGATACTATGGAACAGAGAGACCAGATGTACAGTATCTATCACAGTCTCTTACACTAGACACGCATTCTATTTGATGTAGCTTTTGGTGGTAGTTTCCCTAACAAGACTCTATAGCAACTAATGAAAGTATTCACTGAGATGTCAGAGGGAACCAGACCATTATGGAGATAACTTCACCAATAAGAGGGGTACATACACTTACTCCACTCTGTCTACATAAATCTATAAACTAAAGGAGATGGTGAATACATTAGCGCTGAGAGACACACCAGGGCAACTCGCGTCATGTGGCATATGTAAACATCCGCTAAACCCTAAAAACTTGTGTCCTAAACTTCAAGAGGAGAACCCAAGGATTTACAAGGTTTGAAATTACGGTCCTCCTCGCCTCATAATCAGTCCCCTAGGAAAACAGTTATGAGCCATTGATAGGAACATCTATGAAGTGTCTATGGCACAATGATTAGACATTATTTTGATGAAATATGAGCTATATTAATGCACATTTGGATTCATTGGATGATCTACATGAAGTGTGAAAGATCAACTGAATTAGAGAATTTTAAAAGGCTTTGAAGAGTTAAAGAGAAGATCAAGACTGAAGCAAAGAGTTAAAGAGAAGAGTTAGAAGAAGTATGCATGCTATGGCATCTTCCATGTTCTTCCCTACGCCCCCCGCCATTATAGTGTAGAAGTTGTGAGATTTCGAGATTTATGCTCCCACCTTGATGCTCGATGACACGAGTCATGAAGTTAACCGAGAATGTGTTTCTGTATTTGTTTTATATAGATTAATTAGATAGAACTTATGTGTGCTTCTGTTAGGATAAGTTTATTAGTTATAAGGGAGAAAATTAATCTCTCACTCCTCTTTACCCCTCTCTTTAGTATGTCCTTTCTAAATCCCTAATATCTACGTTGTTTTCTGTGATAAGAGATGAATATGAACTAAGAGCTCTTACGCTTAGTTGGATCTTAAAGTTCCTAGTTAATTACAGTTGTGAGTTTGTCCTTTCTCTATCTATTTCCTTCTCAACTAGGAATGAGTAGTACCCAATCAAGTGTTTTTTCTCTATACATTGTTTATCCTCTTTGTCTTGTTTAGTCCTTGATTGAATTGATTTGGGTTTGATTAAAAAATCCCCTATGTTTTTTCTATATGATTGGTTTGGAATTCAATCAGAAGTATTTATACCTCTTCCTGGTTCGAGGACGTTATTACATTGAACTACTTTTGGGTTAGTTCTGGATAATTTGAAATTGAGATCCTAAGATCTCTTATTTTGCATAACACAGTGTCTATTGACCCGTGAAACGACAAGAAAACACTCAGCTTATTAAATTGTCGTTGTCGGGGAGGCAATAAATTAGTTTGTGATTAATTTTTGCATTAATCTTGGTGTAAGTCTAACTGACAACTAATGGTAGTTTCTAGGGTGTTTTTCTTTTCCAGGGATTCATTCTCATTTATTATCCAGGACTTTGCAATATCTAATCATTCTATTAAGTTCTTTCTCCCTCCTACCTTGGATCCCGAGCAATGTGGTGTGCAATTCCCTCACCTAGGATATGGGGTCATTTATAAAATAAAGCTAGGAGTAATCAGTTTACTTCTAAAATTTAGCGGCACAACATAAGAGAGTCACATCCAACAAATGGATGAGTACTTAGAGGCTTGCACAGTCACTCAACCACATGATGTTCCAATTGATTAAATGATGCTTCGACTCTTCTCTTTCTCTTTGATAGGCGTAGTGAAGGATTGGTATTGAATAGTTTTTCCAAGAAGTGCTACCTCCTGGGTAGCATTGTGAAGTTATTCCTTGAAAAAAAATTCCCTGTTACAAAGTCAAGTGGGATTTAAATATGATTTTCTATATAGAGAAAAAGGTGCACGAATCACTCTATGCTTATTTCGAGCGATTCAAGAAGCTTTTATGTAACTGCCTTTCAATGGATTTGCTGACATTGAATGAATTATATGTCTCCATGGTGGACATTATGTTGATGATCATGGCTTGGTGAATTCATAACTTGTGGTGGAAATATTATATGAAGACTCAGCTGAATCTTGTCCTCTAAATTCAGGAATGTGACTTCAATTAGGAGTAAACCAGTGTATATCCCTAAAACTCCTAGTATGCATGCTCTGAATGATTTGTTGAAAGGTTTATTACAAGCTCATTAAAAAGGAAACTCATTCTTGGGCCAGATACGAGACATCTTTGCCACAACGGCGGGGACTAATGCGTGTATGGGGAGCTTAGAAAAGAGCTTTTCAATGTTGAATGATAAGTTGGGTAATATCGACGCTCTAATTAGAAGATCAAAGAGTGGAAGAAGGAAAGATGTTAATGCAATAACTCTAGGATGCAGAAGAAATTTTGTTAGCAAGGAGGCAGCCGATCAAGGTGAAGAAGAATCAAACGAGAATCGCTCATCTCTAGTCGGAGGTTCCCATCTAGAAACTTCAGGCGCCCCCAAAATGAAACTTTGGAAGAGGAAAAGTCAGCGTACACGGAGGAGACCTCCCTTATAACAGTGGATCGCACTAGAATTTTCTACTAACACAAGACACGGCAGCAGCTGCAAAACTGACTTCGGCGCCCGCCTCAGCAAAAATAAAACACCGCTCGACACCCGCCCCTCAAGTAGCGTCTCACACCTAAATTTTAAGACGGATCAAGTAATACACGTCGGAGACCGCCCCTCTGATAGCGGTGCTTGCCAGCCATTGGATCCATAATTGTCAAATGAAGATGTGCACAGTGGAGGCCGTCCCTCCTAATCCTCCCCCAGCCAAAGCCTTGATTCAAGCCAGAACGATTCTAAAACTCCAGATGATGAGAATTGGCTTGACAAATACAAATATATTGCCCCATTTTTTTCCGTTGTCAACCATACACAACCATTGAAGAATGAGAATGATGTATTTGATACATTCCGGAATATGGAAGTCAATATCCCTCTCTTTTATGTAATCAAAGCAGTGTCATGATATGCCAAGTTCTTAAAGAAATTATGCACTAACAAGAGGGTACGATACCAAAATAGAAAGAACAAGGTGTATGTGAACGAACTAGTCTCAGCAGCATTGCAAAGTCACCTACCAAAAAATTGTGAAGACCTCGGTAAGTTTACTATTCCTATCTCTATAGGTGGAGTTAAACTAGGGAAAGAAATGCTTGATGTGGGTGATTTGATTAATTTTATGTATGCTTCTCTGTATAAGATCTTGAAATTAGGACCCTTAGCTGAGTCCCATATATATATATATACAACTTCATGATTGCTTTTGTGTGAAACCATTAGGGGTAGTTGAAGACATGCTTGTTAATGTTAATGAACATACTTTCCTTGCTAATATTAATGTGTTGATTATGGATCATGATAAGAGTTGAGTCCTTGTTCTGTTAGGTAGACCATTATTAAAACTACTTGTGCTACGATAAATGTTGCTATAGTGGCTCTAACCACGGAATTTGATGGAAATATGATTCACTTTAAATTACCACATTATACCCACCCTCTACAAGTCAATATCTCTATATATTTGACCTCCCCAATTCCTGAACCCTATCTCCAAAAACTTTGAAAGTCAGAATCCCAATTTCCCGTTCCTCACCCACCGCCGCCGCATCTCGTGTCAACCATATTGCGCCCCGCGCCAATGTGTCACCACCACCTTCCTTCATCATCATCACTACCTTCCCTCCATTACCCTCCACTATAAGTATCTATCCAAATCCACCCCTAAATCCACAATTTTAGCCTTTTCCCCTTCCTAATTGTGATTTTCTTGTGTTTATGAATAGTTAAAACTGAAGTCTGCATTGCTTCCACTTTGATGATTTCGACATTAGTGTTTGTGTACCTTAAGGAACAAAAAGAAGAGATCACATCCGTCATTCCCTACGTCCAGTTTGTTGCACCACGCGCCATTTCCTCTGTAAATTTCTGCACTTTTCTACAGAAGCATTTCCCCGAGCCGCGCCTTTCTCACCACGCCTCGCGGCACTGTTCTTGGAAAACATTTCTCACCTAACTTGGTTCGAAGTGAGTACTTAACCTTCAGTTCTTTCAACAATTTCAATTACACATAATGGCTACAAGAGATAAGAGGTGGTATCCAAAGAGAGTGATTTGATTAAAGAGTCGAAGGCTATCAAGAAGGTTGTTTTACCAGGCAATGCTATAAGCAGAATTGCTTTATCTAAGATGGCTTATAAATCCCAAGTAGATAAGCTATTTGTTGATGGAGGTTTAGGATATTTCTTGAAAATCAAAGATTTTGGTTATACATTTTTTGCCATCAACTTTGTTGCTTCCTTCATACTTAAATTCAAGGTAAATCCAGAAGGGGACATCAAAGTTACTTCTTGCATGTTCGGTTACGATAGAACCCAATATGAGGTACCAATAACCGCGTTGAGAGAGAGCCTAGGGGTTAGTAAGGATCCCATACCAGGTTGGTCTACATTTGAAGCCTCTGAACCACATTACTTTTGGGCAATGACCATGAGTTGTAGATTCATCTCGGGCAACGAGAACAACAACCGGATCACACATCCTCCACTTCACTTGGTGTGCAAGTTTCTCACTACTAATTTGTTTTTCCACTTTGATGTCAACCACTTATCCTAGAACGATTGGTGCAACACCTAGTTCCTAACTTTACAGTTGACTACCGCTCCCTAGTAGATGACTTTGTTTTTCTAGAGCTTACACGAGTGTTGGACATAGATCGGAGCACTCTCTTGAATTCGATTGCTACATATTGTAGTATACGCCTAGAGTCGGGTAGTGATAAGGTCGAACAACCTACATAAGATTTTGAGTATCTGAAGAAAGATGGCCATCTCATAGTTCGGAGTGACAAAGTTATGTTTTGGCTCTCATAAAATTACAAGTTCCACCAAGCCATTTTCCTCTAGAACTTACATTAGGACCGTCTTCTAGTGATTACTACATCTAATCTATTACACAAGCTTTAAACGAAAAGATTCTAGATGAGTTAGATGAGGAGGATACAGTTCAAGGTCACCTTCGTCCACACATTGAGAGAAGACTCTGCGACTCAATTACTGACTGAGGATCGACCACTTCACGGGACAAACCAACTCCACACTCTAATTCATACAATGATATCCCACTAGGACAGACTTGAGGATGCAATGATACGGTTACACGGAGAGACACGTGAGCACATTGATTAGCTTCAACACAGTTGTTGGCCTTATGGTTCACCTATTTCCCACCAAAGTGAGTCTTTTTTCCCTTATTATGTACTTCCTATTTTGATGTATTGATGATTGAGCTTTATCTGAGTATGGGTGAGATTAGGAAGATTTTACTTTATTTGTATCTCAATTATTTAATCTCATCTTGTTGTTTTGAGTATGATTTGTTGTGGGTAGTTGTTAGTTTGTTTTCGAGGTTATTGAGTTTGTCTTGTTTTCGGATTATGAGTCATATGCTTTATCATGAGAGTTGTAAATGAATAGCATGTATTTCCCAATTTTACTGCAAGTGTGTCATGTTTATAAGCAGTATTTTCATGAAATAAAACAAAGAAAACATGAATAGATGGCTATGAAATCAAAAGTGTCATTAAAAGATGAATGAAGGAACAAAAATGTTTCACCTTTTTGTTTCTCCATCACTCCCATCATTTTCTCGATTCTACATTCATACATACATCGTTGTCTGTACCGGTTCACACCATTATAGTGCCAACAACATGCCAATCAAATTCTTTCTATGTCACCGAATTTTTGGTTCTCTACTTTGGTCCTAGTGTCACAAAATCATCCACCATTTTCCCATTGTTTCGTAAAAGTGCAGAAGTTTTTAATGAGCAAGTTCATTTTGGTTCCCAGATTACTAAAGACGATTTTCCACTATAAGCCTTGATGTGCCTCGTGCTGGAGTCCTACTGTAGAACTATGTCTGGTGTGTCATCACTTCGATAAATTCTATTCTATACGAGCTCTCTCAAGATGTTTCTATGCTCTTATATCCCTTTTCTTATAAGTTAGAGATCTACACTGAGGACAAATGTGGAAGTTAAGTATGGGGGAAGTAGATTCATTGTTGTACATTATTCACCACAATTTTTGTTGTTGTTGAGCCAATATTTGAATTCATAGATTAGTTCTTTTTTTATTTATTTTTGTTCCACTTTTGTTGATTGATTCTATAAATATGGCTTTTGCTTTGGAAAATACCAAAAAATTGAAAAAGACCTGAAAGAAAAAGGCAATCAAAATCTTTGGATGACTAGTCATTCAATAAGCAGGTAACCTGGACCGGTATAGACTGGTGTAATCTGTTCTTATGAGAAATGTGAGATTATGTGAGCCCATCTTAAAAGAAGAGGAGTGGCTAGGTGAAAGCCTGAAAAGATGTCTAGGCAAAAAAAGCGTGATCTATAGGTTTTATCATTTTGGTGAAAGTGATATAAGAAGAATAGATGTAAGGAGTTAGGGATTAGCTACTTACAGAGTTGAGGTATGGGTTGGACTTAGTGATATATTCACACATATCTAAGTTTTGATTCATCTAGAGGATTAGGAAGAGTAGTTGTTAAATTTTGTGAGTCATCTTTTTTCGTACTTCCTAAGACCTTCTCTATTACACGGCTTAGATAGTTAGTTTTTCGCTTACATAGGACGATTAAATTCTTAGTATGGGGGAATTAGATATGAGTCAATCACGATGGTTTAATTCACAAGATTTAGCACACATTTATGTTGGTTTGGAGCTCTAATCGTCGAGTTGTAATCACCCAAGCCAATAAAAAGATTATCACATATTTAATGGTTTTTACATAGTTTCGAGAAGACTAGAGATTGTCTGTCTAAGGAGCTGCAAGATTATGAAATTTCCAAAAATATTAAGTTGAAGTGTAGATGGAAAAGAAGGAAAGTCGAAAAAAAGGTCGCCATGTCTCGCGTCCATATTGTCCCACCTCGCGCATGGGTGACCATAAAGGAATAACTCCTTTTTGGTGATTGTTGATGCAGTTAAGAAAGATAAGAGAAATTTTAACAGAATTCAATGTCGCGTGCGGCGTAAGATTCACAATGCCCCACTACCAAAAGACGTATCTTCAGATGTCTTGTTTGACCTTGTGAATTCAGAAATACTATTGTTTCCCTTTTTGAGTTATTAATATTACTTTCACACAATTATTTTATTAGTTTATTTCTATCTTTGAATTACATAAAAACGTATTTTATATAAGGATCGTTCTTCCTATGAGACTAGAGTTCACGATCTAAATTATTTGCAATTAGATGGTTTGTTTTTCTTAGTTTTCATGGCTATGAGGAACTAAGTTCCTAGACATTGTTTTTCTTAACTATTGAAGTTTATACATGTTATTTGGTGCTTCTCTTGATTATAAAGTTGATTCTTTTGTGTGTTTTGTTCGATTGAAAACCATCCTAGTTTCATATTTCATATTATTATCCAAGTAATACAAGATTTAATATGGTCAGTCTCGTTGCGTGCATGTTAAAATAGGGAGCTGCATACATAAGTGGAATTTGTCAGTTCTGGTTGCGTCTTATTCTACCATGACTTTTAATTGTAGATCGGGAACCATAGATCTAGATAAGGATAACATGGGGATTAAATAGATAGGTGAGAAGAAATATAATGATCGTTAGGATATTTAACTGGATTAGTTAAAGTGAAACAATACTCTTCACCAATTGATAAAAACCAAAAGTTATTTTCGGGTTCATACAAACTAAAAACCCGATGTTTAAGTTCTACTAAAAGCTATTACCTTTTCTTGATATCACACTTCTTTGTTAGATCAACCATGTCCTTACCAAGAACTTATGTATTAGGTATTCCAAAGGAATATTATTTTTCTTACTCCTTCGGAAATTTGGGTGGTTCTCCACCCTTGATTGTAGGCATTTGAATATGGATCATTTCAAGGGTTTGTTGGACAATAAAATCCTAGTGCATTTACCTCAGGATTCTCATCTTAGGTTTTTCACCACATATTTGTAGGGTGTAAATGATCATAACAAATACCACAAGCCATCTGTTGTTATGACATGTCCTTCGAAGCTAATCCTTTCAACATATCCTTTAGTTCAAAGATCTCATTAGAAAGAATAGAGGGATTTACAGCATGTACCCCTTGTTTAGGTGAAGATGATCTCCCAATCTGGCTAGCCCTTCTAACATCTCATTGAATATATTCATGGCTTTCTCTGGTGTCTTATCATGGAAACTACCTCCACAAGCTACATCGAAAACAGAGTTGGTCAAGGAGACCATGATATAAGATGTACATCAAATCACGCTCTGGGATCTGATGATAAGGGAAACACAATCATTTCTATTGAAACACCGTCTATAATTATAGAGCTTCTCATATTTTCCCTAATTAACTGTGGTGATTTCCCTTATGAGATTATTGGCCTTCTGGAAGTACTTATGATGGAAAGCTTTCTTCATATTAGCACAAGATTAAATACTCATAGTTGGGAGATAACAATACCATTCATCAGAATTGTCTATCAGTGAAAACGGGAACGCTATCATAATGTTTTGGTCGTCAAAGACATCCCAGAGCTTCATACTAATACAGATCGAGTGGTATTGACTCAAGTGTTTAATGGGGTCTTTTCCACTCAAATCATGGAACTTTATGAACAAATAGATCAAAAGCGTTATCTCAAAATTTGTACCTTCTGGTAGAGGTGGAAAAAGTAAGGCGGTTTAATTTAGATTAAGACGTTTCTTTGACAATTGTCTCATCGTTTTCTTGGCATTGGATTGTGCAATTTGCACAGCCTCCTCTACTTCTCATTGTCCTTGCTAGTACGACTTCACTAGCTTTGTCTTCGTCATTCATGGAGGCTCGTCTTTTGTGTTCCCTTAGCTTTCTTTCAATATATGGATAGAACTATAACAAAATCTTTTATGAGATCTGGGGATGTGGGCATAAGGTACACGTACACCGGCTGTAAACGTAGAATTCTAGTGTAAAAATGTCCCCAACAACGGTGCTAAATTTGATGAGTGATTGTTTTGATCTCTATCAGATTAATATTCCTTATTAATACCCCCAAACAAAAGTAAGTGGCTAATCACATGGTCGATCCCACTGAGAAAATATAGAATAGTAGAGAAAGGTTCTAACTTTAGTAAGGAAACAAGGAAATCAGGGGGTTTTGTCACTTTAAAATTTGGAAAACAAAGAACTTAGTGTAATTCGTTTGTTTTACTTATGGATGTAGAGTGTTTCACTTATGGTCGATCCCACCGAGAAAATGTAGAATAGTAGAGAAAGGTTCTAACTTTAGTAAAGAAACAAGGAAATCAGGGGGTTTTGTCACTTTAAAATTTGGAAAACAAAGAATTTAGTGTAATTTGTTTGTTTTACTTATGGATGTAGAGTGTTTCACTTAATGAATCAGTTTATGCCTCGTTTGGTTTCCATCTTTGTATTGGCTTTACCTATCAGCCTTTATTCCAATAATATGCTTATCCCAATATAATAACCACTCAAGATTGTCTTTAATGAAAGCGTTAGTGTCCTAGGACAAGAAGGCGCGTGAAATAGGCTAGAACTAGAACAAAATCTATTTCATGTGTATGCTAACTCTATACCTTTAATGCACGCATCCACTACTAGCATAGAAGATGTTGCACTACTATATTAGACTGTCAACCAGGTTTGAATAATCCTAGCACTGTACAATTATATTAATTAAACTACGTGATCTTCCTAACAAAGCAACATAAAGCAATAATCTTTACAATTGAGGGTAGGTCATAATAACTTGGATATGTTCAAGAACTGATAGAGAAAATACTTACAAAACAAAACTTGCATAAAAGTGAAAAAGATGCATAGAGGACGACTTTGTCACTGAAAAGCCTCCCCCCCCCCCTCCCACTCCGCCCCAAGAAAAAAGTTTTTGGTAAAAGAAAATTTACGGATAACAATGGTATGACACTATAAATTTTATGTGGTGCACACTTATACTTATGTGATGACAGTTGTAAAAATGATGACAGTTTGTGTATATGATGTGATGTCACTTATAATTTATGCATTTGACACTGGTTATTTATGTGATGACTTTTCATAATCTATTCGTACATTATAATCATATAAACTTTATTTATGTGATGACATTTCAAAATGTGATGAAACTGACCATTCCAACTGACATTTCAAAATATAAGCTATCCATACACTGACATTTCAATTGTATGGCAGTTTTACCAGCCGATGTTGACAGTATCAAACCTAAGTCAAAGAAAGTTAGTCGAGCAAAGCTCAAGTTGACAAGGCATGAGAAGAAGATCCCTCCATTCAACAATGTTTCTCAAATCATGGGGAAGGTGAAAGCCCCTGAGCCTCCTGTTGAAACTAATGAGAAGAATATCCTTCTTGCTGAGAAGAATTCACATCCAAAAAGCGGTTAAGGTGAAAGCTACAAAGCCAGTTCCTCGAAAAGAAACTAATGAGATGAAGAGCCCTCCAGGTGAGAAGGATTCACGGACAAAAATTGGGAAGTTGAAAGCCACCAAGCCAGTACCTGAAGCTATTCCCTTGCCACGATCTGATAATGATAAGAAGAGGGCTCCATCCGAGGAAGACTCGTCCCCAAAATGGGAAAAGTCATTATTTACACTAGTTGAGAAATTTGAAGTTCAACAAAAAAGTATTGAGAGATGTGCAATATAAAGTCAACGAAAACTCAATGCAACTTTAACAAATGTCGAAGGATGTGAAGGCTATTTTATCTCAGATGGTAGGACACGATGAATCCAGCGATAATGGTAATTGCTATGTTGAAGAGATCTTACCGAGCAAAGTAGGAGAAGTAATCAAAGTTCCAGAAGCTGTTAAAGAGAAAGTGTCATCAGAGGAAGTTGACGGAAAACAACCAGTTGATGCCGAGTAAGAAAAGGGTGTCACTACCGAGCAAGCAAAGGGTTGTAAAAAGGAAGAGGATTTCATTACCTAGCAAAATCAAGCGTCCAATAATCACTCAGGTACTAAATATTTCGATGACATTGATTTATGTTAATCTTGTTCGTGCTAAAGTAGAGGATGAGCTTCGCGATGTTGTAGAAGGCATAATGGTTGATTGTTCCCAAATGACTGAACATGGGCACCTTTTTAATTATGTGATGCATGTTTGTCCTAAAGATGATGAAAAGGTTGTTGCTGAATCTATCCATGAGGAAGGAAAGGATGTTGTTGAGGCAATTAATGAGAAAAATTTTGGTGGCACACATGATGAGGAAAATCTTGTTCAGGAAGAAAAGGACGTTTCTGAGGGAAGAAAAAAAGGTAAGAAGATTGAAGATGAGTGAAATGATGCAAAGTTTGTTCCTGAAGAGAAAAAAATGTTGCCCCTATGGTCCAAGAGAAAGTGAAGTTGATGTTTTGTTTTAAACAGGAAGGGAAGGATGAGCTAAGGAGGTTGTCAAGAGTAAACAAGTCCAATCCCAATGTTGAAGGTGTTGAATGGGTTATGTAACGAAAAAAGAAGAAGATTCGCAACAAACCTTATTATTCATTCTATGATACAAAAGACCGTAGTGAATTCTATTAATCGTACAATAAGACGTAAGTAATTTTAACTCGGTTTTTATTACACTTTCCATTAACACTTTCAATTTTCTAATCTAATCTCTCTATATGGTTTTTGTATGGTTCAGTGATGAAAGTGCAAAGATAACGGGATTTGAATCTCATATTGGCAAGGACTTTATCAAATTACTTTTGCGAGCCAGATCTTGGCTCATGATGCAAGTGTTCTTTTTTATAACGCTTTTCTACAATGTGATGGACATATGATGTGGTTCTACGTTATGTGATGACGATTTAAGTATGTAATGACATTTTTAAGTATGTGACGACAGATTATGTGATGACACTTATATGTTATGTGATGACACTTATACATTATGTGACGACAGTTTAAGTATGTGATGACAGTTTTAAGTATGTATGACAAATAAGTGTGATGACACTTATATGATTTGACATGACAGTTTAATAGTGTGATGGCACTTATATGCTCTGTGATGACAGTTTAAGTATGTCATGAGACTTATATAATATTTGATGACAGTTTAATATGTGATGACACTTATATAATATGTGATTGCACTTATGATATATGATGACACGTATGCTATATGATGAAAGTTTAATAGTGTTATGACAATTATATAATATTTGATGACAACACTTGCATAATATTTGATGAGAGTTTAATATTATGATGACAGTTATGGTATGGTGATGACAGTTATACTATGTGATGACACCTATACTATATGATGAAAGTTTTAATAGTGTGATGACACCTATGCTATATGATGAAACTGTAATAGTGTGAATGACACTGATGTTATGTGGTAACAATTATGCTATGCGATGATAGTTTAATACCGCTATGACATTATGTGATGAAACTTTTTTTCTTGTGATGACACTTTTAATATTGCGATGACACTGGTTTTACTGCATGATGGCAACATATGAGAGAAGCTTTCGCCTACATGCGTAAGAGAGTCCAAGATGAGCCTGGCAAGTTCAAGAATATTGTTTTTGTAGATTGGATGTGGTACAAGTTTCACAACACCGATTGTAGATAGTTACATGAATGGGGAACGTATCCCAAAAATCTTGTTTATGTATTTCGATGGCACACATCCTGAATTGTTTGTATAGTCATGGTACTACTATGTGACTACTATTTACTCACTCATTTTGATTGGAAATCAGCACTTTGTTGGTTTAGAGATTGGACTTGATTCAGTCCAGAATAAGAGTGATGGACTGTTTGCTTGGGCTATACATTGATGCTGAAATAGAAGCACTACTTCAACCCCTTTGTAAATTTCTTCCATTTCTGTTGGAAAAGGTCGTAGAGATTTGGTCATTTTGGAAGTTTCAGTGAAGATTTCAGCTTTGTTAGAGACCATAGTCTACCACAAGACGAACAAGGGTAAATTTTACATTTTTTCCAAGCATGTATGAAATTTCGCATAACATAGTAATACTAACTTATTTTATCATTATTTTTGTTTTAGTGGAAACTGCGAGATTTTTACAATCAAGTAATTGGAACATGCTGCTTTCGGTAGAAATTTGAAGGATTTAGATGCACATCATCAGAAAGCCCATGAAGAAAAAAATGGCAATTGATGTGTTCAAGCGAGATTGGGTGTGCGGCCTTTACACACTGACTAGATGATCTTGTTCACTGACTAGATGATCTTGTTTTAACTATATTTGTGATGACACTGTAGTAGACTAACATGTAAATAGTGTTGTATGTTTCTATGTTGTATGTGTTTCTATGATGACACATTCTATGATGATAACTTATGTGATGACATTTTCTTTTGTGTTGACAACTTTTATGATGACAGATTATATAATGACAAATTATGTGATGATACCTATCTGTGATGAATGATTATGTGATGGCATTAATGAAACTTATATGTGATTACAGCTTTGTGATGACAGTATATATATGATGCCAATATATTTATACCATGTCTTCTCTCTCACTGTGATGACACATTTTTATTTCTTTTATTAATGCATGTCTTCACATACCTCCTTGAAGAACGGACGAGATCTAATGATCAACATGTGACATTGTCATCACAAAGATTTTGGGATGAAGGTTTAAGGATTCTTGATGATATAGAAAAGAAAGAGATCTATAAGAACAAAGAAGAATTTTAATTCTAGTGACATAAATCATATACCTAATTTTAGTTTAGGAATTTCTGACCTTTATTTGTGATGACATAGTTCGTATGACAGTTTATGATCTATTTATGAGAGCTTCTTATGATTACAGTTTCTTATGTGATGACAGTTTATTTTGATCACAGAATATGTGATGATAATGAAAGATTCTTTGTGATGATAGTACTCTTTCACGTGATGACACTTGATTTGAAATGGTAGTTTGATTACAGATTTTGTACAATATGGTCATTTAAATATTATCTACACATTCAAATAAAATATAAGATGACATTACTCTTCATATGATGACAGTATATTCTATAGTAAGGATACTCTATAGTAACAATATTCTTTGATGTCAGTTTAGCCTAATCTACTTGAACGTAGTGTTCTTACTACTTGATTTTCTGAACTTGCATGATGTCTTGTTGTGTCTCGTATCCCCATATTCGCCACACTTGATGGGCTTCATTTTCTTCTTCATGACACTTCTTCCAATCTCCACTTCAGAAAGAAATCTTCGCTTATTTGGCCTCCCAATTTGTCTCTTCATGAATGGTGGATAGCAAGCTATGCTCGCGATATTATTGAGGATAACCCATTCTGATATCATAGGCACCGGAAATATGGTGTCCTTGTATGACTTTTCCCAAGTATAAAATACATGCTTACAAATTTAGTAACATTACCATTAACCTTTAGTATGACAGCAATTGCATGTGCACAGGGAATGTGATCCAATCAAATACTCTATAGCTACAAGTCTTTTGTGATAGATCAAATACACCCGTAAATTTCCCCCCTACAACCTCACTTTGCACTGTATTCAGCATCTTTACTTCGTATCTCATTGACTCCTTATATATTTCCTCTACCACTTTCCGTACATGAGGAGGCAATTGATTTTTCTTCTTTTCAATGAGGTTTCTGCGTTTATAAAACCACCTTGATAGCATATCTCTAATGTGCTCCAGCAAATCCACAAGTTGGTATGATCGAGCTTCTTTCAACGCCGAGTTTATACTCTCTGAGTTGTTTGTTGTCATAATGTTGTATCTTTCACCTACAACCACAATCATTAAAAATGTCATAATGTTGTACCTTTCAGCTATACATTAGTATAATCTGATGACACTTTTTACATTTGCACAATTGGTATCACATATTGACACCGTCAGCGTATAACTTACATTGTCATCACATAACTGACACTGTCATCACATATTGACACCGTCACCACATATTGACACTGTCATCAGATATTGACACTGTTAGCACATATTGACGTTGTCATCACATATTGGCACTGCCATCACGTATTGACACTCTCATCACGGATTGACACCGTCATCACATATGGATTCTGTCATCACATATTGACACTGTCTCCTATATTTGACGTTCTCATCAAATATAAATAAAAGTGTCATCATTATGGAATAGATTTTGTCACTACCTGGACAATATGCCCGTGCCCACTTATATAGTTTTTCTCGTATAAGGTAATCCCTCATATTTGAATTCATTTGAGAAATTTTCTCAAAGTAGTATTGAAATCTGTATTGGTATAACTTTCAGCTGTGTGTGTGAACAATTAGTGCATATTATTGAAAAGAGTTTTCATATTTTCTTTGAGATGTCTTGTGCAAGCTACATGTATTGAACAATTATATACCCTCTCGATGTCGGTTGCAATGCTCTTATGTCTATCTGAAACGGACACTAGATTAGGTGCTCCTGGGATGACAGTACGGAGTTGCTCAAAAAACCATGTCCATGAGTTATTGTTTTCTGAGTCAACAACAACATAGGCTAGAGGATATATTTGATTGTTGGCATCTTGTGATGTACCTATCATTAGATTTCCCTTATACTTCCCATGAGGATGTGTGCCGCCCACCATGATGACCTACAACAAAAACAGGATCAGTGATGTCGTTTTCCTATAAAATGGCATTCTGTTTTTGTGATGACATATTTGATTGTTGCATCACTTTGTTTTGTGATGACATTCTATGTAATGACAGTAAACCTCCAATAAACTGTCATCATTCTGTTTTTATGTTGACATTCTATGCAATGACATTAAACCTTCCATAGACTATCATCACTCTATTTTTGTGATGACATTATATGCGATGCCACTTTAGTTTTTTGTATGATAATTTTTTCAAGTTTTGATTACAAAAGTTTGATGACAGTTTTTGAGCATCATACCTTTATCATGTAATTGAAACCTCTAATACGATCTTCGATCAAAACAAACACATACTTGAAACGGTTTTCATTTGCAATCTCAAACTTTATATATGTACCTTGGTTTACTTGTTCCAGAATGTACAAATACGATGGTAGAAGCCTATAATTCGACTATGGTGTTCCTCTAATCAAGTTCTATACCCATTCCTTAGCTTTCCAAGCCTTACAGTAACTAATATTTTGGGAGTATTCATTCATCATATCATTTTGAATTGATTTGGAATTTGTCCATTTTTCACACCAGATGCATAGATTTACACAAAATAGTAATGACAGTCTATTAGAGTAAGCATAATAGATAAAAGTATCATCAACAATGATGACAGATTGAATAAATTGCAAGCTGTCATCACATAACTGACATACATTGTATACATCATATGCCGTCACAAGCTATCATCAACAGTGATGACAGTTAATTTTTTGTGATTCGTACCTTGTTTTTATTTGTTCTCCAACAACTCTATATGTAGGTTGACAATGATTTGCATAGCGGACATCAAAAGAGCATGTAGGGTTGTCATTATATATACTGATTTGAAAGATTTCCGTGTCTTTTACCTTCGCAGCTCGGAAATTCCAATTGCAACTTTCATCAACATATTTCAGCATGTACAAATATTTTGTTTATTTATCCACTCTATACCCAAAGTTTTCACGGATGGACATGTTTTGAATTGCAGTCTTAACTTCATCTTTGCTATTGAAGAACTCACCCACATGTAAAAAGTCTTTCACACTTGATTGAACATGTTGATTATACCTTTCAGAACAGTCATCATTCCTTTCATCAATGTTGTCATCATGCTGCGGGATACTGTCATCATGTTGCATACTGTCATCATGCTCTTGATTAGTGTCATCATATTGCACTACAATTCTGTCATCATTTCCAGCAACTGCCATTAGTCTCTCAAATGAATTTATAGTGTGTTACCAATACCAGCTGTCATTTTTTTCTTGTGTTGATTGACTTCCTTAGAATTACCTGATGACACTTATAATGGTAATGTCCAAGACACTCCAGGGCTATCATTTATAGTAACAATAGACTTGAGATCATCAGTATACTCAATTTTATAAGGAATTCTCAAAATATGATAAGGATGCAGATGACTTATTATAAGATCAGAAGCTTCTACACCAATCTTGATAGGAACCATTTTCATCTTTCATTTTCAAATACAAATGCCTTTGTGTTTATGTCTCATGGATAGGAACCATTTTCACCTTTCATTTTCCACACAACTCCATAAATGACTGTTAATATCTTCATCTGACACTATAAGCTAAACATCATATAAGCATCATCAATAATTGTCATCACATAAATGTCGTCACATCGTCATATTGACATTGTCACCACATATTGACATCGGCGTCACATATTGACACCGTAATCACATATTGACACTGTCTTCACATATTGACATTGTCATCACATATTGACTTCCAACTTCACATATTGACATTGTCATCACATAACTATCATCAAATAATTGTCATTACATATTGACAATGCCATCACATATTGACAATGTCATCAATAAATGACACTACCACCACATATTGACACCGTCATCGCATATTGACACTGTCATCACATATTGACGCTGTCATCAAATATTGACTTCCAACTTCACATATTGACACTGTCATCACATAACTATCATCACATAATTGTCATCACATATTGATAATGTCATCACAAATTTTTCATTACATAATTATTAATTTGTCATCACATAAACTATTGTCTATGTCATCACAAAATTATTAACATTGTCATCCAACTTGAAAAAACGGATTCAAACTGTCATCAAACTAAATTCATCAACTCTATCATCACAAAATTACATGATCAACAACTTAAGAATCAAATGAAAGGTGAAATAGAAACCCGATTTATGTTAAAAATTGTCATCAACTTATCGAATTTGCAGAATTTATAGGCATTTGAACAAACGGGTTCCATGATGTAGAGGCGGAATGACACCGGGAGGAGACCAGATACCGGAGAAGGAGTCGGAGAAGGAATCGAGAGAAGGAGTCGGAGAACGAGACGGAGAATGAGACGAAGAACCAGACAGAGAACGAGAAGTGGAAGGCTATTGGAGAAGGAGAATGGAGGTGGAGAACGTCGGAGACGAAGAATGGCGACGAAAGCCGGAGATGTGAGAATGACGGTGAACGCGAGAACGGAGACGCGAGAAGAGGTAGGAGGAGAAGCACGAAAGAGAGTGCGGAAAGAGAACAAAGAGAGAGATGAAAAACCTAATTTTCTATTTATATATGAGGATTAGTTTTATTATCTATAAAAAGAAGGTTAATTATATGAATTCATCTATAGATATGGTCTATATAGCAAACTTGGATTGACAATGGAAGTGGGGTTCCGTAATTCAACGTTAAATCTTGTGGTCGATCTATCACGATTTTTTTTCTATCTATTCACTTTTTTAAAACAATTTCCCAATCTATTCACTCCCCCAAAGATATTACCAAAATGTTTATTTTCGGGGAGATGTGGAGGAGTCTCCGTTTCAAACGACGGCTCTTGTGAGGATGTATATTCCTGTGTATGAGACACCGTCTCATATATAGGAATATATAAAAAAAATTATATTAATGTGAGACGCCGTTTCGAACGGCTTCTCATACACATGAATATATTAAAAAATATATTAATGTGTGAGACGTCGTTCGAAACGACGTCTCATACGCAGGAATATATTAAAAAATGTATTAATGTGTGAGACGCCGTTCGAAACGATGTCTCGTACACAGAAATATATAAACGACAGCTTTTTCACATCTCCTTTAAAAAATAAACATTTTGGTAATATTTTTTTTGAGGGAGGGAATAGATTGAAAAATTATTTAAAAAAAATTAAATAGATTAAAAAAAATTCATCTATCGCGTATACCCAACCTGAATAAATACAGAAACCCGAATAATTTACAAGTGGACAGTTCTAGATCAGTATTAGCAAAAACTCTTTCTCCTACGCAACCAGTTCATCAGATATTTACATACACCTCAACAATCTTGAAAAAAGTTATGGAATGGAAGCATCCGAGCATTATCGCCTTAAAAGGCTACCCTTTCACAGGGAAGACCGAATTATCAAAGGATCTAGCTAAACATCTCCTATTCTGTCTCCTCCTCAGCCTCGACGACATCATCGACTCCATCACTCCTGCCAGCTACACCTCCCGTCCCTCACCGGAAGAGGCTGATGAGCTCATCGCCCAGGCCTTCGAGGTACTCTGCGTGCAGGCAGAGAAGCAACTGAGCATAGGCCTATCCGTCATCATCGACTCCCTCCCTCTCTCCGTGCCCCACCTTCACCGCCTCGCCAGCCTCCGCAAGTCCTCCAAAATTGTCCTACTCGAGTGCCAGATCGAGAGGACCTATGCGTGGCAGATGAGATTTAAAAAGCAATATCCCGACAGCTACGACAACAATGCTGCTGGTGCCCCTTTACCGTGGTACAAGGCTCGCAACTGGGACGAGGTCACCGACACCGTCAAGGGCTATGACAAGCGGCTTGATGAATACGTATCGGGCGTGTCCAGGCTGTACCTCAACGTCGACGAGAGTGACGGAGCCCGACACGTCATCCAGGCCCTCCAGACGCTCGTTTTCTGCCAAGATGACCGACACGTCGACTACAAGACGTGGAGCAGCTACAACCTCTCCATCATGCATAACTACGAGTTCAACAAGGATACTCATCACCATCAGCACGAACACCACCATACCAATTGCGGAGACGAACACCACCACCCTGCCGGAAAGGAGCTGCTGAGCCGACGCCGGGTTTCACAAACCTCCGTGTCCTGCGCAGACGGACACAGGATCGGTGTGTTCGTGGCAGAAGGGCTCATCGGCTACCAGGCCGACTGCTTGGTTTGCGACAACCAGGTGACGGGTCCTGCCTACGCCTGCAACTCCTGCCAAGCGGCGCTTCACAAGTCCTGTGCGGAGCTGCAATTCTCGTACACTCCTCAAGAATTCCCTGCCTTCATCAAGAAGAATTCCGACAAAGATGTTTACTCCTTCCCGGAGAATTTCCCCTGCTTCCACTGCAGGGAGTCAGGCAAGGAATTCTCCGATGGGTGCTCCGGCTGCGTCTTCAGATCCTTGTTGAAATGCCGCCGTGTCCCCACCATCACCGAGCACGACGGGCACGCACACAAGCTCAGCCTGTGGGCAATGAAGATCGAGGGGAAGGGAGAGTACACGTGCAGGGCCTGCGGGGAGAAGGGGGCGTACGTCGCGTATGGCTGTGACGGCTGCGAGATCAATTACCATGTGGATTGCGCGCTGTTGCCGTATCCCATAAGAGACCACAAGCATGGCGGGCATCAGCATACCGTGGAGCTTCTGTTTGAAAGGGAGGATACGGAATTTGACGACTTTCCCTGTAGTTACTGCTTGGAGAATATGAGTCCGGAGAACTGGTACTATTACTGTGCCTTATGTGATCAGACCTACCACCTCAAATGCGCTTTCAAAGACGACGATGACGACGCCTAGCTGCTGATTCATGAGACCGGCCCTCTTTTCATCGATGTATTATGCGACAATCAATTTAAGTGTTCTAAATTTTACTTTTTTGCTTCAATAAATAATCGCTTTAATATGACTTGCTAGCTGCTGTAGCATTGGGCATGGGATTCCACGCTACTAGCTGCTTGTGTTGTGATTGATTCTGTATTTTCTTTTGCCTGTTTTAGGGTCTGGTAAGCTATAATTTTTATTTATAAAGATTTTATTTTAATTTTTTATTTTATTTTCAAAAGATGTGTAAATAATTAAAATTTATTTCATTTTTCGTACTCTAATTTATTAAAAAAATACACGTCTTTTTTATAAAAAGTACTTTCAACCAAACAAACTTATTATTAAAAACATCTTTATAAATAATAAATCTCTTTATAAATACAACAACCTAACAAACCATTAGTTTTGTTTTATCTGTCCATCATCTTCCGTCCGTGTTTTTTCAAACTTTTTCCCGGAAAAGTGTAAAGAAAATTAATATGAGTATGCAGAACTTTTGTTGTGGCTAGCCATTTTTGGTTCGGGTCGTAGCCGGGGTATATAATGACTGTTTTATTTTAAGAAACTTCAAAAAAAATAATTGCACATTGTTTTTGCTAAAAGAGTGATTTAAAACTCTCCCAAATTTAAATGAATAATAATTAACTTTCTTTTATAAATTTAAGATTAATATTTTAAAAATTAATCATAATTTATATAAGCTAAAAATAAATCATAGTAGAAATTTACCTAAATCACACTACCCATCACTAACACAAATAATTGAAAATTTATTGTATCTTTATTTCAAGATAAGATAATTTTATAATAATTATAGTTTACTGAATTTATATTTTATTCATATGTTAATTGTATTTTGACGTCACTAAATAAAAAATAAGATAATACTATTTAAATATCGGATAGTTTGTTAAGAAAAAATTCTGAAATATCAATCTTAATCTTAAGAGTTTCAAAAAAATATGATTTTCTTTGTATTAACAAACTATCCCATATTTAAATTGTATCACCCGACGTTTTAACTTTAAAACATAAAAACATGATCAATATCTATCTATTCCTAGAAGCAAGAATATACGTTAATGTATAGTGGTCTACTTTAGCTTTCCAATTTTGACCTGTCTTTTATAAAAAAAAAATAACAAATTAGACAATGAGTAGTTTTCTAACTATCTTTCCCATTTTAATCCTGCATTTTTTGAAAATTAATAAATTGCCCTTTACTCAAACAAGCTTCCTCCTTGTGGGGATGAGCAAAAATCGGCCCTGGCTGAAGAAATGGAAGAGACTGATGTAATTGGATCCGGTCTTTGGTCAAAGATTTTTCATAATCCGGGTTCGGTCTGAACCAAAAGTCAGTTCGATCTGAACCAATATTTGAAAAAGTACCTTCTTCTCCTGAGACAATGAGAACATGCTCTTGTATATAAGTATCCTCATGCGTAGCATTTGGCAATCAACTAGTATGAATAAAACATAAATTAAATAAACAATAGTTATTATAGAACTATCTTGTTTCAAAATAAAGATACAATAAGTTTTCAATTATTTGTGTCATTAACGCGCACTTTGATCTAGGGAAATTTCTATTGCAGTTTCGATTTTGGATTGTACTAATCTTAAATCTGCAAAAATCGTTAGTTATTGTTCATCTAAGTTACGAGGGATTAAATTGTTGTTTGTAACAAACAAAAGAATTTGTGACTAGAAATTTTTAAAAATAAACCCGTTGTTATAAACAGTGACACATGTGTAAGAGTCGTTGTTTGTGACACATGTATCACAACACATGTGTGGCACCCCAAGCAAGAACCGCTTCCCACAACAGCGACTCCACACCCCTGACACTAAAAAAATGGCTATTTTCATAATAAGTTTGAGATATACTCATATTAACTTTCTCACTTATGGTTATTCCAAAAAACAGTTCTAGTTTCGCTATTCATATACGTCCTATGGGATATTTGTGTTTGGAAAGTAATTTTCAGTTGTTACTTACATCCGAAAAATATGGCTCTCTATGAAGTCCTCGAAATTCGAAAACATTACAAGACATGATACAAAGAATTGAATATCTCATCCGAATAGATAAGCACTAAAGCTAGATCGAATGGAAAAATGTGTTCTAATATCATATAGCATTTTTGAAAGATAAATGTAAGATGTTTCGGTGTTTTAATTTAATAATTATTTTTGAGTATCATATATATGATACTCCATCTTACATAAGACCATAAAAAACTTACACATTTAATTCTACTTTTCACTCATTTACAATTAAAAAATAACCTAAACACTTTAAGGTATCTTTAAAACAAGAGAAAATATAAAATCAAATTATGATACTTCACATGAGTATTACTTGACAGATCACGTTATCTGCAATAAAACTCGTCGTCTTTATAACATCGTATTTTTATATTTAATGTCATACGTCTTCCTCCTCTCGCATGATAAATTCATATGCTTGTATGTCATCAGAATGGTGGCGAGTTATAGTCATGCAAGTAAGTCAACCAAGTAGCTCATGCAGGCAGTTGATACAAGCAAGTTGTTCGTGTAACCAGATACCTGATACAAGCACGTTACTCATGCAACCAGTAACTGACAAGTAGCTGAACAAAACATAGCCTGAAGGGTTTGCTTAGCCTGGAAGACTTCACCGCTCTGTAAATAGATTTGAAGACTCACATTTGAAAGGACCTCCCCTTGGTTTAGCTCTTATCATCCTTTCGGGTGATGTTAGTTGAGTTTAGCTCTGGTTTTCCACTATGACGATCATCTTTATAGCGAGTGAGATAACCTTGAGGCTCGTCCCTTGGTTTTCCACCTCACTTATCATCCCCTCATGTGAGGTCACTTAATCTTAGCTCAGGTTTACTACTACAACGGTCATCTTTATAGCGGGTGAAATCACCCTGGGGCTCTCCCCTTGGTTTGCACCTCGCCTATCATCCTGTTGGGTGAAGTCATCTGAGCTTAGCTCGGTTTTTTCACCGAGATGGTCGTTAAAGTGGATGAGATAGTCTTGGGACTCGCCTCTTAATTTGCCACCTTGCAAGTCATTACGGTGGGTATGATCATCTCAGATGAGAATGCTACATTATATTGTGAAAACCTCTTATTGTCTTGGCTAACTTGGGCAAGTTATCCAAGACATGGGATTGCGACGGATCACACTATCTTCAATAGTTTTTGTTACTTATACAACATCTCGCATTATGTAGTAATTAAGCCGTTGAGGAGTAACCTTTGTGCCCTTTTTACTACATTGACAGGCCATTCATATAGCAATTCACGTGAAAAAACCTTGGAGATAAAGGGAGAATCTCATCCTTGACTATCAAGTGTGACAACTGGATTTGTGAAGACAAGGACCAGGTTGAGGAGAGACCTGAAGCACGAATATGTCCACCAAGGCAAGAGGATGCAAAGGGGTTGGAATCAATGATGATAAAATCAAAGTAAAGGTTGTTGATAGCCGCCTAACATGATAGCGGGAAGCATTGAAAGCTAGTATTGGAGGTGATGAAGGTCGACTACGATCATGGTGTCAAGAGCCGATGATGACGATGGGATGGGGATAAAGAGAGCTAGTGGGTGATGAGCACCTAAATCGTGTGTCAAAACGAAGGATGGTGACGACGATAATCAAATTGGGTGGTGAGGTGATGGGCGATGCAGTGACCAGAGACAAAGATACGATGAAGACAATAAATTAGGCATTGAATATTAGCGTGTAAAGTAAGGAGCGTGTAGATTAGTATTGACCGCAATGAAGGCAATCATGTCGGTAGCAAAATTCGAGCCTAATGAAAAATAACGGGAACAAACATTGATGAATGGACAGCGAAGGTGGGTGGTGAGGAGCTCACTTGATGATAGTTGAGATAGACAAGCGTGGGACCATGCTAGTTTCATACCGCGTTGATTTAATGTAAGACGGATGAGCATGAAGCAATCTAGTGCAACGGTGGACTGTGATGGCAAAGATTGAGGTCATCGTGAAGATCGCTTAAGGCATAGTACGTTGAGTGCGACATTGTAATTTTGGAGATTTAAGATCAAGAATAATGAGGTAAGAGCAAGGGTTTGGTGATTACGCTCGACAATAGCAGTCTAGCAGGAGAACGGTGGAAGTACAAAAGTCCGACATCATGAAGAGTGATGAAGGTAATTAAGTCCAAGTGTAATGATGTAGGGAGTTGAGGATGATGATCAAGTTTCATCCGTAATGAGAGAGGGAGTCAAAGATGACGATCAAGCAGGGACGAAAGCCGGTGAACGGAGCGGAATGACGTCTAACGCTTGCAAGATCGAAGGTGTAATATGAGGACGAGCCGGGCTAGTGATCTTGGAATACAATGTGCAAAGGAAGACGGTGATTACATGATGTATATAAAGAAGGAAAGCGACGTTATGCAACGACTTCCTTTTATTGTCTCTATTAACTTGGCGCCAAGTTAGCCAAGTCAAGGGACTGTGACAGACCGCGTTATTTGCAATAACACTCATCATCTTTATAATGTCATATTTTTGTATTTAATATCGGACGCCTGCCTGCTTGCATATGATAAAATCATATTCTTGTAAGGTGTTGGAACTGAGGTGAGTTATAGTTAAGCAAGAAAGTCAACCAAGCAGCTCATGCAGGTAGCTTATACAAGAAGGTTGTTCATGTAACCAAGTAGTTGATACAAGCAGTTTAGGCGTGCAACCAAGTAGCTAATACAATCAGGTTACATGTGCAACCAGGCAGCTGACAGGCAGATACCAAGAAGTTGAATCAAACTTAGCCGGGAAGATTTTCTTAACGTGTGAGACTTCCCCGCTCTATAAATGCATTGAAGACTCACATTTGAAAGGTCCTTGATCCGGGACCGACTAGAGCATGCCCGGGGATCGAGTGTTAGTGATCAAATTTTCGAAGCCAAAAGGCTTTCTTCATTCCTGATCAATGTTAACTTCCGCTAATTGAGACTATTCGTCCTTTGTAAATATGCATTAGAATGTGGTTAGCTTTAGTTGATTTTTTCCAAAGTTTTCTTCATAATGTGCATGAAAACTTTAATAATGTAAGTCGTTTTAATTGATTGTGCGGTATTTTCATATATAGGTGCGAGGTTTTCTTATTAAATATGTAAGGTTTATGAATATGGTTTTTGTAAATTTGCATCAAAATATTATCATTGTACAAAGTTTTCTTAGTAAACGTGCATGATTTCTTAATGAATGTCCATGGAAATGTTAATATATGTTCAAAGCCATCCAAGTGGAATGTATATATGCTTCCTACCAAATCGAATGTGCATTTGATTAAGGCAAATTGTTTACGACCTTGTTTTTACTTTCTAACACAATGTCACTTCCGCTAGTACTGGGCAATGCAGAACCGAGGGAAGCTGCTTTGCCAGAACTGAGAAAAGTTGGTTTGCTAGAATCGCCGGTAGTGTCATTTCCAGAAACCCAAAAATGTGCATGTCGAAACCCACGATAGGTCTTATCATCAAATTGGCCATCAAAAATCAACTTTTGATAAAAAAAAACAAAAAATAACACATATACAGTCTTTTTAACTATATTTGACAAAAATAATATGTTTTATCGCCTATAGCATTATCAATATAAGTATCCATTTGATTTTGTGGCTATTATAAGCCTATAACTATGTTTCGATTCATTTGGATATTACATCTGTTAAAATGATACTTGTCATCTTTAGTAAAGGTGGTAGCTCTACACACTCAACAATTAGGGCAAGGCCAGATTATGTGCCGGGACAAATGCTCCAAATCATATGTCTTGGGCATGTGAAAGAGAAAATTCATTGGATTATGTTAACTGTAACATTCTAAATTAGTAAATTTTTTCATTCACGATTAAATATCCTATTCCATTTTATTTCTTTATTTCAGGCTCTTCTTGATGACGAGTCTCCATTGCTCCCGGTTACTTACATGTGGGGATATCATCATGAAGAATCAGCTTTACAATTGTTAGATCCATATATGCCCCATCTTCAATCTTACATGGATAGACTTCATGCACCTTAAATTCATTGTAATTTGTACCAGACTATTAGTAATAAAAATCAATTACTATGTTTAGTGCTATATAAAATAAAAAAGGATAGAAACATGATTATCGACAAAGAATCGACATCAATATTCATCTCGAGTTTGGTATGTAGGTAATATTTTCAACTAACATGTTGCTAAAAATAGTGTTTTAGACTAGTAAATCACATCGATCTCTATAATGGTTAGCGATAATGAAACCACATCGATATTTATCTCGATAATTGATAACGTTTGTTTGTTGGTCGTTAAAAATTATAAAGAAAGGATTGCAAGCAAACATAACATTAAAGCCATTAATGGCGAGATTAATATCTTGCCAAGTTTATACCTAACTAACACTAAATCCTAGTGGCTAGACTATAGTGGAAGAAATGATCGAATTCCACATGAGTCAACGACTTATTTAGGCTTTATTTTGACAAATCTAAAATACACGACAGGGGGGGGGGGTTGTGGTTTTGGAAACTAACTACGAAAACAATAAGAAATGATTTTATAAAACTATTTGAGATTAATCTTAGCAAACAATTCCATTTCATTTGGTTGATAAATATCATTGTGATTAAAAAAATACTATTCTAGCATTTTAAACCCTATTCTATACGACAATTATCTAGCAACCTCAACCTGAGCATACCAAACATATCCAACTGATTAACTACGATGAAAAACTATAGTTTAAATCAGTAAAAGAAATAATGTGAAGAATACCGGGGGATAGGCATTTTGTGACAAGCCTACAATGCAAATCTCTACATAAAAGACCTACTTCAGATGAATCTAATCTTAAATCTTCATGTTTGCTTCAAAGGATATGTTAAGATGAATTATGTTAATCTATCCTAACATATATGAATAATAATCATAGTCCTAGGTGATCAATCTAGTATAAAAAATCAGAATTCAATAGCAATTAAAATCCAGAGATAAACAATCAAACAATGCTAAATTAAAATCAAATTACTCAATAATACATCAAACCAAACACACTTTAAAGCATTACAAAGAAATTAGGGCTTAGCCCTCCCATAAACAGGTTCTACAAGGATAAAGCAATAGAAATTTATAACTAACGTGTGGAAACTCTCAAACTCCAAGAACAAAAGTACGTAAACTCTGAAATCTAAAAAGTGTAACTAAGCATCTGATATATAAGAAGCACAAAAGGGAAATCATAACCTCCAAAAGATAAATCTATAGCCTTTATATAGACTAACCCTAAACTAATTAAAATAATCTACAAAACTCGAAATAAAAACATATAATCTGAATAGAATCGCAACTGAAAGATAGAAAGAAAGACTTGATCTTTTGGTTATGTCTGGAGATCGGCGGACGCTAACGGATTCTCTGTTGAATTTGCTTGATTGTCTCATCGGCGGGCGACATTGATGCATAGGCAGCCTTATGTTATATGGTGTTAACTAGCGACTTTAGATTAGGTTTAGTGGTGTTTAGGTGCTTAACGAGTGGTATGCCCGAATCCGGTTTGGAGTTCATTTATGGAGAAATAGCGGGATGCTCGTAAGCGGTATTAGTGGTTTTATTATGGAGATTCCGTTTGTACTCACTTTTAGTGCATTCGGGACGGAGCTAGAGGAAGTATTCCACGCCTACACCCCAGGAGAAGCCGAGAGGCGAAGCCGAGCTGCCTCGACGCTTGCAGAAGATAGAAGTCCATCTTAGGAGAAGAAGTCACGACCGAGAGTGGAGCATCACGACCGGGATTCAGCCTCAGTTGAAGACATCACGACCGAGACAGGTAGGTCACGACCGTGACTTAGCCGCAGTTGAGGTGTCACGACCAAGAGCCTATGTCACGATCGTGACCATCCATAGGACTGAGAACTGGAGCACATCACGATTGTGACTCTTGTGTCACGATCTGACGCAGACACGGACGGTCCATATTTGAAGATTTGATCCAAGATTTTATTAGTTATTTCCACATCTTTTGATTTATTTGCATTTATTTAGGTCCCTTTTATTAGAGACTATTTAAGCCTTAGGAAAATTAGGTTAGATCATCATTCATTCATCCTTTCATTTACATAGAATTCAGCAACAGCCAAGAGAAAGCTTCCACCTTTGTTCAACTTTCACCATTCCCCTGGTTTGTTTCCCACCAATCATTCATATGTATTCATTGCTTTCGATGGCTATGTCTGACTAAGTTAATCATAGTTCACTCTTTAGGCTGAAGCCATTGTTATAGGCTTGTTGTGAGAATTCTAATGCTTATGTTCTAAGTTAATTTCAGGATTGTTTTATGATCTCTTGTGCTTTATTAAGTATCATTGATTGATCTTGATTTTATCTAGTTGCAAACTATGTTGATTATTATCCATCATATTGCTAGCTAGATAATCGATTTGAAAAGTCTTGTCTTTAGGTAGCGAGCATAATTTGCATAGACTATTTGCGAGTGCTTATTGTGTAGAGATTATAAACCTATGTCGAGTATCGACAATTTGCCAATGGTATTGTATAGCCTACTTATCTTTGATCTTGATGCTGTTTTGCTTTGAATCTTGGGATTTCCTTGGTTATTGCATAATAAGGTCTCTAGGACTATTTGGACTAGTTGCTATTTACGAACAAAGAGTAGACCAACCGGATTAAACCAATTAAGAATATAATTTAGTAGAATTTGATGATCAACATTCCAATTGAATAATGCGCTGATGCTAGAGGAGTGAGCTTCATACCCATAATTTTTTACAACCCAACCAATATATTGCTTTCATACTTGCTTAATTGCTTAGTTATAAGATCACATACAAAAACCCCATTGTTACTACTTGTAGAATAATAGGAAATAAACTATCATTCTGGCTCTCTTGGGATTCGGCCCCTGCTTACCACTTTACTAGTGGATTCTTTAGTTGGGTATCTTTGATAGGGACAACGACCTTACCCCCATCACAACCACGATGACTCTTCTACCTTCCTTATCTCCTTTAGCTCCTTGAGATCTTCAATCCTCTCCTCTTCATCCTCGCTCTTTCCTTAGCTCCTTTTTAGCTCTAAGAATCTCCATAATAGCTTGAATCCGAATATAGCTCCGAATAATGGAATGGACCAAATGCGTTGTAACAACGCCCATAGGTCTAGTAAATGCGCTAAAATCTATATTTATAGACGTGTCGTAGATGTGCCTATAATAATACTAAAGGCTAGTAATAATCTACGTTTTTGTCAAAATATATTATAAAAGACTATATGTGTTATGTATTGAGACAAAAATATCGAAGTTTATTATTGGATAAAATTGGAAGATAAAGTCTTCCGCGATAATGGTAACATAGCTTCTGCCGGTACTGGCTGTGCATAAACCGGCGGTAGTGGTCAGCGTGGAGCTGGTGGTTTCTACCGTGGAAGAACGCTGAAGTGATACTGTGTTTAGATGTATAAATAAGGTGTGTTATTTAGCAACAACCCTTAAATTATTATCATCTTGTAAGGTTATCTTACAAAATATCCAATATTTTTTAAAATGTACAAGCTTTGTGAATATGCATCAAATATGCACAAATTTTCTATACATGTGCAAGATATTTTGAGTAATGGTGAAAGATTGTGAGTACTTTTACAGAATCATCTGAGTAAATATGCAAGATTTTCTTAGTAATGAACATGCAAAAGCTAATATATTTAAAAATTTGTCACTCAAAAAGTAATACAAAATATTATAATTTTATTGTAGGTATTTACACGTTCAAACCATTGCACATTTTAGCTAAAATATTGCACACTCAAGAACATGGTAGACTTTATCTTTCGAAACTCCTACAATAATGCAATTTTATAGCAAATTCAAGTATAAAACTTTGAACATTCAAAATGAAAAAATGTTGCACATTTGTGTGGAAATTTTTGGATCTAAAAAATAAAAAAATAAACTCTGAATTAAACGATGAGTCAACTTCAGTCATAGACCGGTGAAAGTTTTTGACTTGTAAAAACAAATTTCTGAAATGAATTTCCCTTTTAAAATTTTAAATGATTTTGGAATCGTTACCCACAAAAGGGGATAGTGCATGATGTCTGATAAAATATAACGAGAAATATTTCCAATAATATTAATGTTCATTCAAATTAACTTATAAATATTAGTTGTTGTGTTTTGAAAAATTTCCTGTTTTGTCTTCTAGGCTGAATGGTTGAGGTTGATATTGTTCAAATGTAAAAGTGCACTAGATCGTCAAGTATAATCGAGACTTATTTAGACAAAAAAGTTATGATAAATTATTAATAAGAAAAGTATCTAATAATGAAACTATGTATGTAATAAAAAGAATAAATTGTAGACATTAGATTAAAATATTCAAAGGATAGGATGATGCCACGTGGCATACACTTGCCACTTTTCATATACTTGTCACTCGCCGGAGTGTCGTTCCGCCGGACCTCGCCGGGAGTGTCGCTCCGCCGGACATCGCCGGAGTGTCGCTCCACCGGAACTCGCCGGAGCACCGCCTGACCTCCACTGGAGTGTCGCTCCGCCGGACCTCGCAGGAGTGTCGCTCCTGCCGGAGTATCGCTCCCGCCGGAACCTCGCTGGAGCACCGCTGTCCGTAGCCGGAGTGTCGCTCCGTCTGACGTCTTTCGGAGTGTCACTTGCCGGAGCACCTAATTACTTAATATTTATCAAAAGTGTTTCAATGTTCATCATGATTTATATAAATGTTCATTCCATAAATGATGAACAATAATTGATTTTTTCCTTCAAGATGTAACTAAATGTTCGTAACATCATACTTCAATGTTCATCACTATATGCTTAAATGTTCATCAAGATCAAATAGAAATGATCATTAGTAGAGTACTAAAATGTTCATTTCATTTTTAATGAAAATACTGGATTTTTAAACTAAATATTCATCGCATAATATTTCAATGTTCATCACTAAGTGCTAAAATGATCACAACAATATACTTAAATGTTCATTAACATTGTACCAAATATTTTTATCAACGGTGGTTATTAACGTGTACTAAAGGTTCATTAAAATATTATCATAAAAATACATTGCTCTTAATCATAAATGTTCATCACAATATGTTTAAATGTTCGTTAGCCTATACTTAAAACGTTAATTAAAAAGATTCTTAATGTTTATATGGACATATGAATTGAGAATTTAAATGTTCACCATACGATACTTAAATGTTCGTTAACATATACGTTCATTAAAATCATCACCAGCCCCCACAAGACCACCACCCTAACCAGCCACTAGACCACTACCTGACTCCGCCAGACCTCGCCGGAGTGTCGCTCCGCCTGACCTTTCCGGAATGTCGCTCCGCCGGACCTCACTGGAGTACCGCTCCGCAGGAGTGGCGCCCGTCGGAGTACCGCTTCGGCAGAGTGTCGCTCCGCCAGAGTGGCTCCCCGTCGGATGGGCGCTCCGCCGGAACATCCTTGCATCAGTTAAATCATATCCATTCAAAATAAAATGTTATGATTCATTTTTTTTATTACTTTAAAGAATTTTATTAGTAAATTCAAATTTTATATATATGTTTAATCTTATTGATCTTTTATATATTTTATATCATACGGGCAACAGTTTGTAATTATTCATGCCAAAATTAAGTCAATGAGTTCACACAGGTAGGTCGTATTTCAATAAATTTTTGGCCAATGTAAAACAAGCACAATAATGTTCGCACAGGTGGGTCGAATTTTAAATTTGTTGTTCATCGTAAAACAAGCACAATAATATAACTGGATGATTACTACAAGTTATACTATTGAACTTTGCCGACCAAGCATAGAGAAAGAGATAACTTGTCTTGTATACATTCAATAAGTCATAGACCTTAACTTGTCATGGGGCTTGAAAGAAAACGAATTACAACTAATGTTGGAGTAATTTGTTAATATAGCAGTGTCTACTTTCTCCCACTACTAAGAAACACTAGATTCGCGACGGATTCGCGAGGATTCGCGACCGTCGTCTGTTATATACAATAACGACGGATATCGATCCGTCGCTAATATCTGTAACTCACTCATACAGCGACGGTTTACAACCTATTAGCGACGGATTTCCGTCGCTAATAGTAGTAGTTTGGGCGGCCTTAAATTACTACCTATTTCCGTCGCTAATAGGTAGTAATTTAAGGCGGCATTTTGACCGCCTAAATTACTACCTATAGCGACGGATTTCCGTCGCTAATAGGTAGTAATTTAAGGCCGCCAAACTACTACCTATTAGCGACGGATTTCCGTCGCTATAGGTAATTTCCGCCAAATATTTCACTAATATTCGAATCGACCGCCAACAAATGGAGACGGATTTAGCGACGGAACTCCGTCGCTAAATCTTCGTCCTCTATAAATACGGGACTCGCATTCAATTTTCGCCCAAAACCCTTTCTTTCTCCTTCTCAAGCTCTGGCGCCACGTTCTTCTTCGTCCGACGACCGCCGCTCGTCCTCCGAGAGCACTCCTCCGCCGCCTCCTGCCCGGCCCTGTCTCCGCCTCCTGCCTCCTGCCTAGCCCCGTCTCCGCCTCCAGCCGCCCTGCTCCGCGCCAGCAGACGTCCTCCGCCGCCTCCGCCTCCGCAGCAACCGCCGCCCAGCCTAGCCCGCCGCCAGCGGACCCCCTTTGAAGATGTAAGTTTTTTTTGTGTTTTTTTGGATTTTCTAATTTTTTATAATGTTTTATATATTTAAATTTCGTTATTATATTATAATTAATATATAAATATGTTAGAATTTGTTAGAAATTATAGATATTTTTTTATGAATTTTATAGACTTTGTTTACAATTATTTAAGATTTTTATAAATTAAATACAATTAGATAGTATTTTATGAATTAAATAGGCTTAAATAAGATTATATATTTTCATAATTTTTAATGTTTTAATAAATTATTCTGAATTATATAGGTTTTTTAGAAATTGTATAGAATTTATATAGGATTTTTAATAATTTTTTAGTTTATAAATAGAAATAAATAGGATTTGATAGTATTTTATGATTTAAATAGGATAAAATAAGATTTATATTTTTATGAATTTTTTAGTGTTAAAATAGAATTATTATGAACTATATAGGTTTTTTTTAAATTGTATAGAATATATATAGATTTTTAATATTTTTTAGTGTTTAAATAGAATTAAATAAGATTAGATAGTAGTTTATGAATTAAATAGATTTAAATAAGATTAGATATTTTTATGAATTATATAGGTTTTAGAATTATTATGAATTTTATAAAATTACATAGGTTTTTAAGAATTATTTTAAACATTATATAGGTTTAGATAGTAGTTTATGAATTAAATAGATTCAATAAGATTAGATATTTTTATGAATTATATAGGTTTTTTAGAATTATTAAGAATTTTAAATAGAATTTTATAGAATTATTATGAATTATATAGGTTTTTAAAATATTGTAGAAATTATATATTGAATGTTGTGGATTTCGAAATGAACATTTAGAATTTTGTATGGATTTAGAATATTAAAGATTTAAAATATTGTAAAAAATACATATATAGTGTTGTGGATTTCGAAATATATATGATTGTTGGATTTAATTAAATATTATTCAAATAATGTAAAGATCTTATTAATATATATGATTTAATGCTCGGAATTAATGTAACAAAATAAATAAATTAGAGATCTTATTAGTAGGATAATAAATTCGGGTAGCTAGATAGTATCGTTATCTAATAAAACGCACTACAGAGATGAACCAAGATCGTGGTTTGATGTATCAACGACTCACGGGGGTTGTTAACTCCCGGCTTTCCCGAGAAACTGTCAGAGTTATCCAGTTCGCCACAGATCATCCAACATGTATGAGTGAAGGAAAAATAAAATGCCCCTGTACTAAGTATGCATGTAGAAATAAAAGCTATCGCAATATGGAAGATGTAGAATATCATATTTTGAGAAATGGCTTTGTAAAAGATTATCAAATATGGGTGTTTCATGGCGAGTGGAGCGTGTTGAATCCCGGAGGACAACAACATATCGTATCAGAGTATGATGTCGAGGGGTTCGGATTCTTATCTGGGCATAGAATGATAAATGATGTTCTGGTCCAGAAGTGTCCTTCCAAGACGAGCCTCCGAATGCCGAATCGCAGAAATTTTTTGATATGATGCGCGCAGCGGAGCAAGAAATATGGCCTGGTAACAACAAGCACTCTCCGTTTTCGGCATCTGCTAAAATGATGGATATAAAGTGTCGTCATCAGGGTTCGATAAGGTTAATGGACGACATGTGCGAGTTCATACAAGAGCTGCTTCCGGAGGATAATAAGATGCCAACCAATTTTGCTAACATAAAAAAGTTGGTTAAGGGTTTGGGGTTACCGGTTGAGGTAATTGATTGTTGTCGCCGCAGCTGTATGCTTTATTGGGGGGTAGAAGATGCAGATAGAACAGAATGCAAAGTTTGTGGTGAACGCGGTGGAAGCCTGTTACCCAAGGCAAATAAAAAAGGAGAAAGGCTAGAGTCCCTTATAGGAAAATGTTTTATTTTCCAGTAACTCCAAGGCTACAAAGATTGTATGCTTCGAAAGCAACTGCCCAACATATGACGTGGCATGCTGACCATCAGATGGTGGATGACAAGATGTGTCACCCGTCCGACTCTCCGGCGTGGAAACCTTTTAGTGAGTTGCATTCCGATTTTGCCGACGAAGTCAGAAATATAAGATTAGGCTTGTGTTCCGATGGGTTTCAGCCATTCAGCAATTTCGGGCAACAATATTCATCATGGCCGGTCATCCTGACACCCTATAATCCTCCCTCCTGGCATGTGCATGAAGGATGAGTTTATGTTTCTGACGGTTCTAGTCCCGGGTCTAGAAATCCGAAACAGCAAATGGACATATTCTTACAACCGTTGATTGCAGAATTAAACCAGTTGTGGAGTGCGGAGTCACAACCTATGATGTTCATAAATGACAGAATTCCAGATGAAAGCAGCTCTTATGT
>NW_027367749.1:0-55276 GCF_046119375.1 Phyllobates terribilis
TATACTGCCGACGAACTCGACAAGGCAACACATAACTATGACAACAACAGAATACTTGGACAAGGAGGCCAAGGAACCGTCTACAGAGGTGAGTTGCCCGACTCAACAATCGTTGCAGTAAAAAAATACAATGCCATAGACAAGACCCAGGTGGATCAATTTGTCAACGAAGTAGTTGTTCTTTCCCAAATCAATCACCAAAATGTGGTCAAGCTCTTAGGGTGTTGCCTAGAGACAGAAATCCCTATGTTAGTGTACGAGTTCATAACAAATGGAACTCTCTTTGATCACATACAAAAAGGCTTCATCCCGCAAATGCCATGGCACACGTCTAAGAATAGCTCCGAGACTGCAGGGGCAATCTCATACTTGCACTCTGCAACAGTGATCCCTATAATCCATAGAGACATCAAAACGACAAACATTCTCTTAGATGTGGGTTACACTGCTAAGGTATCTGACTTTGGAACTTCCAAATTTGCCCCTGTTGACAAAAGCTCATTGACCACATTGGTGCAAGGAACAATGGGCTACTTGGACCCTGAGTATTTCTTCTCTGGCCGGATGACTGAAAAGAGCGACGTCTATAGTTTTGGGGTGGTTCTTGTGGAGTTGTTAACAGGGGAGAGAGCATTGAATTTTGAGAGAAAAGAGGAGGAGAGGAGTTTGGCAATGAATTTCGTGTCGTGTATGAAAGAGGATCGATTAGATGAGATTGTAGATCAGAGTTTGAAGAGACAAGTGAGTCTTTCACAGCTTGTGGAGGCTGCTTTGATGGCGGCTAGATGCTTGAATGTGAAAGGAGAAGATAGGCCAAGTATGAAGGAAGTGGCTATGGTGCTTGAAGCATTGGCAAAAAGGGAAATGAATCATCCTTGGGTTACATTGATCTGAATGTTGACCAAGAAACTGAGGTTCTCATTCAAGGACCCGTACGAAGCCATAGTATCTCCTCACGCACTACTAGTCTTACTAACAAAGAGGGAAACGTGTCTTTGTTCAGTATTAATATGAATACTCTTCAAGAATATGAGGTTATGATACTTGAATCCATGCAAAGTACAGACTTTATCATTTCTTTTAGGGTGGGTTTTGTGATTTTTCCTTTTCAGTATGGGCTATGTTGTTATTCAGTGTGGGCTTTTTGTACCTGTGTATGGGCTTGACTGTTTTTCTTTTAAGTGTTTGTTGCTTCGTTTGAATGACGATCTTTGTATTAACTTCTACGTTTGCTAAGTTGTTAATGAGTATATTGGATGGTCCACACTATAATTTCGTAAAGTATATCAAACATAGTTAGGGTAACAATGAGCATATATTCTAATCACTTAAAATCTTAGCACGAGACTAAATATTACAACAACTAGATAATTATTGGTACATGAAATCTAAATAATAGATTATTGAAATAATATTACATTAAATCTGAAGAATGTGATTCCTCTTTTGGTATCTCTCGTTGCAGAAACCCGCTTGATCCTTGCAAGGTTTACAAAGTAAAATCAAATCATGGATTATAATCCCTAAGATGCCTTAAGTCTCTAAAAGCTCTAACTTTATCCAAATATTTTATATCTTCTCTGCAACATAATTAAACCTCATCAGACCATCATTCTGATCACTTAGCTCATTTCTCTCCTTCCACGGTTCCCCAATAACCTCTTTGCTCACTGACTGAATGGTGGATCAATCCAATTTATAAAATTACAGCCTCCTTCATTGTTTGATTTTTTATATCATATGTGCAGAATTCAGGACATTTTCAAAACCTTTTTCCATAGTACCACCGGCCCTCCACATTAGTTGCACTAACTGAAACCTACAATAAAACATTTTGTTTTTGTTGCAGATAAGGTTGATGAAGAATCAATTTCCTATAAATGAGAAAGATATAACAATGTGAGTGAGAGGTTGTGGAAAAGGACTTGTGGGTATAGAAGCCATTTCCTATCAATGAGTCTTATACACAAAAATGTACTTGTATTGGACAATTGTATACATGATGTGACAGCTTGTTATCTTGTGGGTGTAAACCAGATGTAACCAAATGTCAATTTTAGTAATCCCATGGAGGTTTGTAACTTTGCATTGACAACATATCAACCAAAACAAGCTTCATACTAATAGAGCCGAACAAACGAACCCTAAACATGATGGCAAAGTGGGTTAAGTGTCAGATATAATCAAACTCATGATTTTATGTGATATTTAGGTCCCAGATATCTTAATTAGGTCATATACTATCATTAACAATCAATACAAACCCTTATCACCCATGTAAGCAACGTTTTAATCTTGCCGAAACGGTTTACACCCCGTATACCTAACCTCATGATTTTATGCACTTTTTTGTCCAAAATATCTTAAAAGGCATAAAGAACCATTTAGAACCAATAAAATAGTTACTAACCCTAAAACACCTCCAAACATTATATAGCAAGCTTCGTCATGAACCTATCACTTGAGCTTCATCACGGAGTTCATTTATAGGTTAGTATCGAAGACAACCTAAATACATGTGTCACAAATCACATAGAACACTTCGTCATGAAACGTCATTGGGTACTTCATCACATGATGCGATAGATAGTAAAATCGACAGTGTCAAGTAATTAGTTCCGATATTTTATTCAAAAAAATGGCATTACAAGTGGTCCAGGCAAGTTTCTCCAAACAAGTCGGGCAATTATTTCATTCCGGGCAAAACCATGGCAAAGGCAATTATTATTTGGCTTGCGATGCGCATAATCTTTTTACCCTTCTCGTCATAATCTATGTATATGTTAAATACGTGTAGAAAATTATTTTAAACAAATAAATAAAATAAAATTTAAATCATGAACAGTTTAATTATATAACCAATACGTATCTTAGATGAGTATTGGGGATGCGGCTTTTTACACTCACTTAAGATGTGCATAAAAACCCCAAAACACATCCTAGATGAGTGTTGGGATTTCAACACAATCCCAACACTCATTTAGGATGTGTGTTGAGATTTCAACACACTCACAACACTCATCTAGGATGCATGTTGAAAATTGTTACATTTGTTAAAATAGCATTTCAACACACTCACAACACTCTTCTAGGATGCATGTTGAAAATTGTTATATTTGTTAAAATGAGCATAGTAAATTCTTATGCTCATTCAACTATAGAATTTTTTACACGCATTTTAGATGTGTGTAAAGTATTTAAGAAATTTTTTAATATAAATTAACTCTAAACCACTTTAAAAAAAATCGAGTTGAAGATACTTTTTAAAGTCAACACTTATTAATTCGGGTGCTGGTATTAAAAAACGTGGAGGCTTTTTGCAATAAATTTTGTTGTTGTTTGTAGTAAGAAAAAGGTACGCCTCCAGAAAGCATATGCGTACATAAAAATGTTTAACAGACATCATGGTGCGTGTCCAAAACATTCACACACATGCAAAATGGATGTTTAAACATTAGACGTGAGTAGGTAAAAAATCCACAATGCTTTTTATATGCGTTTAGTTACATATCCACACCTCCAGAGTAGCATCACCCTAAAAATATGATTCAAAAGAACTTCACATTATTATTTCATTCACTAGCTTTCAATTGACTATGTGATAAAGTTTTTTTATGGATCCAATATACAAATTCATTGAGATTTCATCTTAAAACTAACTAGCGATAGGAGAAGTAATCCATGAATATTATATATTGGATTTTTATTATCTCAACTTTCGATGTGTGAACCCTATTCTCACACATCATCTCAAGTGGTAACTGGCCTGGCCCAGTTGCCACTTGACAACCGGGTAAGTCCATATCACGCCATCACGGCGGGCTAAACCCAAACTATATATTCAGGCCTACAAGTCAAAGGATCCGCGCACCCATATCAAGCCAACAGGGAGGGCTAAGCTCAGATAAACTAGGAAAGGAACCCAGATCGGAAGCTAGCTCTGATACCATGATAACATTTTTTATGAGCCCAATATAAAAGCCCAGTGGGGTTCCATCTTAAAACCAATTAACAATAAGAAAAATAATTCACTAGGTTATATATTAGGTTCGATATGGGATATATAAAACTATGCAACCCCAAATGGTCAAAGAAAAGGCAACCTAGCAATTAGAGTTGAAAATCCGACAATTAAAGGAGAGGAAATCAATTTGAAATAAATTCCAACATGATTTCTGGATCCCTATATTCTTCCTCTTGTATTCGGGCCTCTTGCTTTTTCATAGCAACCCCTTCAACACTACAAGTCCCGGAGTAGAGTAGCAGTCAGGCTCCGTTCGGCAACATCTAGATGGAATTTTTTTTTATCTAGCTGGAAGTTGGTAGATGGAAAAATATTAGATGAAATTGTAGATGGAAATAAGGTAGATGAAATTTTAGGTAGCTGGAATTTGGTAGATGGAATTATATCGTAGAAAAGATGTTCGGTAAATAAGCTAGATGGAATTTATACCAATAAGGACAAATTACTGATTTACCCTTAAATTACCTAGTGATTATTACACATTTACCCCTAACCTAATTGTCCGTTCAAAGTCATTCAGCAGCCACCATTAGCATCAGCGCCTCCCTCCCGATTGAGCAGTCAACATTCTTCACCAGCGTTATTACAAAGGTTCTACAATGGCGACTCCGTCTCGCCGCCTGTAGTTGCCTGCGGCCTCCAGCTCCCGCCACCTCCACCTACAGCACCGTCGCCGCCACTACTCAGCTTAGGTACGTACACTCCCTCCCGATTGAGCAGTCACCATTTTGTATTCAACGTCTTGCCTCTATCCCGATTGAGCAGTCACCGTCTTCAACGTCTTTCCCTCCCGATTCAACGTCTTTCCCTCCCGATTGGCAGCACCAGAAAATAGGAAGAGCTGACAACTGTTGCGTATTCAACGTTAAAAACATGAAGATTATTCTGAACTGCTGTGTATTCAACGTTAAAAATAGGAAGAGCTGACAACAGAAAATAGGAAGAGCAGTCACCATTTTGTATTCAACTGCTGTGTATTCAACCCCAGGTTACCCAAATTATTCTGAACTGTCCTAGATAATACTTCCAAACTGAAGATTGCTAAAATATTGTGGCTACTGTGTGGCTAAAACATTGTGGCTACTGTCTAGATAATACTTGCAAATATGAAAAATTTTTAGGCTGCTGTTGTTGGTAAATTTATTGGCTACTAGTTTGACCATGATTCTGCTAATAAAGGAATTAATCTGAACTTTGTCCTAGATAATACATGAATTAAATTGAATTTTGACCTGAACCATGCCAAACTAAAGAATGCTAACATTTTGTGGCTAATTGTGGCTACTGAAGTATTGTCCTAGCTAATTCAGCACTAGTGTTGCTACTGTTGTATTTCCTACTATTGTATTGCCAAACTGAAAATTTATTGGCTACTGTTGTATTTCCTATGGTTATATTGTTAACACAACACTGTTTACCAAAGAACTTATATTGTACTTAATTATTTGCATAAAATTTTTATCTAGGTGTACTAAAGTCTTTAGAAAACAACACTTGAAAGAAACATGGGATCTAAACCACCAAAGGTGAAAGGAAAAGGTAAAGGGAAAGGAACAGGAAATTGTGATGGAATAGAGATTCAACATAGAACTAATGCGTCATGGAGTGAACCATTAGTCAAGATATTGCTTAATGTCTGTCGAGAATTTCAGAAAGTTTATGGATCAGACCAACAATATAAATGGGGGAAAATTGCCGCTAAATTTCAACAAATTTCTGGAAAGACTTATAACTAGGATACTGTCAAGAACAAGTTTGACTATGTCAAGAAAATTTGGTCAAACTGGAATGATCTAAGGTACAAAGAAACTGGTTGTGGATGGGATCATCGCACTGGTCTAGTTGACGCAACCAACGAGTGGTGGGAAAGGAAGCTCAAGGTAATAATCTTGTATAATAATTAGCATAGTTTGTTGCATATTCATTGCTGTAGTTTAATATTTTGTGAATTTATGATTCCAGGAGAGTGACAAGTACAAGCGTTTCAGGAAGAAAGGAGTGGATCCTGAAACAAGTGAATTATGGGATCAAGTATTTGGCTTCACCTCTGCAACGGGAAGACATTGTGTGTCTCCTTCTATGGCATCAGAATATCAATCAGCACTAGCCATTATGCCAGCGCACCCCTCTGAGGTCAGAATGACATGCCCGGACATGATACTGGGAGCCTTATTGATATGGATCAGACGCTGATAGATGAGATTAACGAAAATACCATCAACAACATCTGGACCGAGGACAATAATTTCCTTGATCAAGTTCACCACCTTGTTACTGGTGTTGCTTCTAAACCTTCCAGCTGCCCACCTCTTGTTCTGAAAAAGAATGTGCCGTCTTCATCGGGTTCTTACAGGCCACGGAAGAAGGCTAAGTCCAATCCTTTTATGGAACGATTTGATAGGATGGAAGAAAGAGGAGATAAGTTTTTGGCTTTATGGCAGGAAGAGATTACTAGCTCGTCAGTGAAGGGGGACACACAAACTACGGGATGTGATCAACGTGATGCCATGTCTGCACTTAAGGACCTAGTGAATGAAGGTTGGTTGAAGAAGGGTCTGACATGTGGTGTTTTGCCTTGAGTGAGTTCAGAAAGCCGGAATCCTGCTTAGCATTCTTGGATGTTGACAAGAGTCACTTGAGACTCGTATGGTTGCAGTACGAGTACAAAATTCACAATGCACATTTGGGTTTGATTTAGAATGTATTTGGTTTGTTCACCTTTATTGTTTTTATTGAGTGTGCTTGTATGACATCTTTGTTTGTTTGGATGTTTAAACTTTGTTTGTTTCATTTAGTGTGCTTGTATGACATTGTTGTTTGGATGTTTAAACTTTGTTGATTTAGAATGTATTTTGTTTGCCAGACTTTGTTATGTATTTTCTTAGTTGTTTCATTTCTATTTATTTTGTCAGGTGATATGAGACCTCTGTTGATAGTGATCGGAGTAGATCTAGACGTTTGAAGATGTTGGCGGTTGAATGGATGCGGTATATGGATGAATTTGCATGTTTGATGCATGAACATATTTTGCTCCTTCTGATATATTTTGCTCCTTCTGAAGATGCCTATTGTAACTTTGTAAGTATTTTCACCCATTTATGATGTATGCATATGCCTCTGACAGCTTGACAATAAGATACAGTTCTATATTGAACTCTCGAGTAATTATAGATCACCTTCTTTGTAATAATAATTTAGCTTCACAGCTTGACAATAAAGAAGTCTGAATTCTGAATTTCTGTTGTATGCATATGCCTCTGAATTTTTGATGTATGCATATGCCTATATTGAACTCTCCAGTAATTATAGATCACCTGCACACATGGATGCTCAATTCAGCAGGAAAATTCAGAAGTGGTCAATTCAGCATGAAAATTCAAAAGTGCTCACTTCAGCAGGAAAACTCAGAAGTGCTGTCCCAGTGGAACTAATCAACCTATGAGTTTGAATATAATTTAATAAGGTTAGTCAGCAGAATTCAGCAGAAAAAATCTGCAAATCTTGGTGTCCACAGATTTTTGGTGTCCCTGTAAATGGGTATTCAGCAGAATCTCATTTAGTTTTGGTGTCCCTGTAAAGCATAATTCAGCAGAAAAGTTTCTGTCCACATACAACATCATTTCCTTCAACGAGTAACCTGTACACACATCCTTCCCTTCAACGAGTAACCTGCACACACAAGTTTCTGTCCACATACAGCATCCTTTCCTTCAACGAGTAACCTGCACAAACAGTTTTCTTGCACACACAATTATTCTGTCCAGCATCCTTTCCTTCAATGAGTATCCTGCACACACAAACTTTCCTTCAACGAGTAACCTGCACACACAAGAATCTGTCCACATACAACATCATTTCCTTCAACGAGTAACCTGCACACACAATTTTCTTGCACACACAATTATTCTGTCCAGCATCCTTTCCTTCAATGAGTATCCTGCACACACAAACTTTCCTTCAACGAGAAACCTGCACACACAAGTTTCTGTCCACATACATCATCCTTTCCTTCAACGAGTAACCTGCACACACAATCATTCTGCACACATCCAGCATCCATGCCTCAATGAGTTTAGTTCATCAACCTGCACACAAACAGAAACAATATGCCTGCACACAAGTCACAACACATACATGCACACAAACAAATATAGGGCACAAACTAAATGATAGTTGAGAAACCATATGGATAAGAACATAGTTACAATATCTCTTAATTAGTTCTTACATCTCATAAAACCCATCTTCGATACACAAACATACTTAATTAAACGCTAAAATTACATGTCCAAGGCTTCTCTTATGCGTGCTTTTAAACAATAAAACTCGGCTTTCACATCTTTGTTCTCGGACTCCAAGAACGCAACCACGCTCTTAAGGGCTTCGTTCTCTAGCTTGAGATCTTTGTCCTTGTCATCACCTTCCAAGGCCGATATCTTGTCATTAAGCCGTTTGATCTCGGCATTGAGCTCGTCCACCTCCTCCTCCTTCTCGGCTTTCAAGTCCATTATAACCTTCTCAAGCTCTTAAGACCTTGTTGTCCATGTTTTCGGCACGCTTGTTATGGATCTCCATACGATGAATCTAACATTGTAATTCATCAATCTTCTCTCTGAACATGCGAGTCTCTGGAGCAAGGGATATGCGAGTCTCGGCAGCAAGGGGTCGCATTTCTGAAATCCCGTATTTCTCATACAAATCCTCCTCATCCTACACGGGAAAGCCAAATATATCATTATATGCATCAGGTATCAAAATGAAGAACAAACGACAAGATATTGGCTTACAAGGTTTGCTACGTCGTCGGACGAGGACACATCAGTAGAGTGTGGGATATACATCCCATAGTAAGCTTGCCCATGGTTGCACAACCACTCCTCAGTTCTCAGTTTGTCGTGCAAGGCTTCTATATCCCCCGAACGTAGCCCGTCACTTTCATCAGAATTCATATTATACCTGCTATTATGAAAAATGACTGACAAATAATCCCAACTATCAGTTATCTACATAAAATGGTCCAAACTATTTCTTATAGACTATCTAAAATCTTGGTTGATTTGATAACAACACAACAGTTCAAGCAACTTTCACTTCTCTGCAGGATTCTAGCAACCCATCACTTCTAAAAACACTACTACTTCCGAGTCTTAACATAATTAATCAAAGTTTACACCGATCAAAATAATTAATCAAAGTCTACAGCATGTAATTGTACATCTAACAGTTCAAACAACCATTAGAATTACAGCATGTAAAATTCTTCTTCAACCAACAGAAGGTCTACAGAATGTAAAAATTCTTCTTCAACCAACATTTCAAACAACCATTAGAATTACAGCATGTAAACATTATAACCTTCTCAAGCTCTACTCCCACATTAGTAATTATTTTTTGCAAGTCTAGTCTTGATCCAATTAGTTGTAGCAGAAGCAAAAACATTACAAGTCTAGTCTACAAACTGTAATTGTACATCTAACTATTTTTTGGTTCACAAGCTGCAAACATTACAAGTTGTAAAAGAAGGTCTACAGAATGTAAAAATTCTTCTTCGACCAACAGTTCAAACAACCATTACAATTACATAATGTAAACATTTTAACCTTCTCAAGCTCTACTCCCACATTAGTATTATTGTTTTCAAGTCTAGTCTTGATCCAATTAGTTGTAAAAGAAGCTGCAAACATTACATGTCTAGTCTACTATTTTACATTAGAATTACAAAAGAGGGAAATGATAGCCTTGATCCAATTATTTGTTTGCAAGTCTAGTCTTGATCCAATTAGTTGTACATCTAACTATTTTACATCTAACTATTTTTTTGTTCACAAGCTGCAAACATTACAAGCTGTAAAAGAAGCTCTACAGAATGTAAATGTACATCTAACTATTTTTGGGTTTACAAGTCCACTCTAGTCTTGATCCAATTAGTTACAACTTTCACATTTTAGTTGCAATAGAATCATAGTTACAAATAAGCTTCAGAGAAGCTTCAGAGTTACAATAAGTTTCAGAGAAGCATAAGAGAAGCTTCATAGTTACAATAGAATCCAATTAGTTAAAATAACTTTCAGAGAAGCTTCAGATAAGCTTCATAGTTACAATAGAATCCAATTCGTATAAGCTTCATAGTTACAATAAGTTTCAGAGAAGCTTCAGATAAGCTGCAGAATCCAATTATTAGCAAAGAAGCTTCAGAGAAGCTTCATAGTTACAATACAATCCAATTCATATACAAAGAAGCTTCAGAACTACAAATAAGTTTAATCTCCATGTGCATAATCAGTTTAAAATTGCAGAATCACAATTTAAAATTGCAGAATCAGTCTAATCTCCATGCCATGGTCATTGATTACAATGCAGTTCAGTTTAATCTCCATGTGCAGTTCAGTTCAGTTGAATCTTACAGTTCGAATGCAATTAGAGAGAGTATAGAACCTGTGTCTTGAAATAAATTCTAGTGTTCTTCGACAGAGAGTTGCAATTAGGTCACTGCCTTCCCTTCGCCTGGTATTTTTCGCCTTCCCTTCGCCTTCCCTTCGCCTAATGTTCAATCTCTTGCCTTCGGCTTCCTCTTCGCAGCGTTCGTTCGCAACTGAGGGCAAATCTGGAGTAAGTGTTCTTCGCTCTGGAGAGTGTTCTTCGCTCTTGCCTTCGCCTGGAGAGTGTTCTTGCCTTCGCCTTCTTCGCTCTTGCCTTCGCCTGGAGAGTGTTCTTCGCTCGCAACTGAGGGCAAATCTGAGGGCAAATCTGGGAGGAAAATTCAGGACGAAAAAGCAATTAGATGGAAATTTTGAACAAGCTACTTCTGAGGAGATGAAAATTTTAGCTGGAATCAGATGGAAAAATTCAGCATAGATGGAATTTTATCTGACAAGGGGGTAGATGAATTTTTCCTCCAAAATGTCCGTTCGGTATTCAACTAGATGAAATATCAGATTTCCATCTCTTTTCATCTGTTTTCAGCTAATAAATGCTGCTACCGAATGGAGCCTCAGTCTAGTTTTTGTCCCGATTGTACCGTACGAGATGACCTAAACACTGCGTTACAACCTCAAAAAATACATGCTAGCAATAGCATCACCTCTTCTCCGCCCTCCCTTCCTCTGTCTCAGGTATCCACTCTCCTCTCCTTGTTGTTCTAGATGACTAGACCGCTGATATTCATCTGCTCTGTGCTCCTGATAGATTTCCATAAAATCTAGGGTTTCTACCCCCTTCAAATCTTGCTGCTTCCAGTAGAAATCTAATATTTGTACAAAATATTTATATTGTTGGGTCTATTAGGTTAGGATGGTAACAAATAATCATTTAAGAAGTTTTCCTGAGTGAAGTATTGTAGAGTGATTAAAGTTTCTATTCGAGAAAAGTTTCCTTATATGAAAACTTGCTATATATGGAAGGATACTATGTCAGGAAAGTATAACAGGAATGACTTTGAGTATGAGAGGCGGTTAAGAAGATCTTCGATGAGAGTTGGTTAAGAGAATCTTTGAATATCCGTTCAAAACCGTAAGACGATTTAAAAAAGGAATAGAATGAAGAAATAATACTCATTAGTAAGATAACGAAAGATTTGGTTATAGCGAGAACGTCTAGGTTCATTGAATTGATATATTTTTTTACCAAAATTAATAATCATATCTCGTGATATAATATTAATTTAAGTAAAGAAAATATATCACTCGGCTATTAGGGTTTTAATATCGCCGGGTGAATAAATAGTCCTTAATGATTAGAAAATCGTGAGCGTTGATTTAGGGATTATTCATAGGCTTAGAGAAGAGCAAACTATACTGTGTAAATGTTGAGTTTGGGTACCAGCAAGAGGAGTAATTCATGATGTAATCCGAGCTCTCTGTTTGTAACAAACAAGAAATCAATAAAGAGTATTGTTCGAAATCCTTCTAGTAAGAAGGTAGTACTTTTACTCAATACTAGTTTAATTTGTATTGAGATTTCCACTCTAGATAGGTGTTCATATTTTAGTGTTAATTTGTTCCTCTGCATAGTAAGAAGGGAAGGATTGTTCTCTTCCCTAATACGCTTATGGCTAAACGATCCAACAATTGGTATCAGATCCTGGTATTGCTTGTGTTAGGTACTCATTGAAAAGATGTCTTCAAGCACTGTAATGGACGACTCCTTCTACAAGCCACCAACTCTCAAGACCGGCGAGTATGACTGGTGGGTGGAGTAGTTTGAATCCCATGTTTGCTTCTTAAATCTAAAAATGTTGTCCCTAAACCGAGTAAGCCTAAGCTTACCTGGGTTCGTAAGAGCTTAAGTTTTATATACAGGGCAAAGTGAGAAAGAGTTTCTGGTACATAGATAGTTGTTGGTTTGAGCTAGAGCTGGAAAGAGCTGGCTAAACCTGTCCATTTATTTTGATGATAAAAAACTCAAGTATTTGATGTTCTTTGTGTGATTTAAGCTAACCACATATAGCTCAAGGAGTTTAGGATGTAGCTTTAACACACCCGGACTATCTTTGACCACTTAGAATCTAGCTTTGAGTCTAGCAGTGAAAGTTGAATCTCGCCAAGACAGAATAAGGTTTGTACTGAAGAAATAAGAAGAACGAAGGTCTAGCTTTAAGGCAGCGGGTTGCGCTTTAAGCTAGAGGATCGAGCTTCAGAAGAGAAGTGAAGAGATACAAGTAATCAAGTTCCAGTGAGTCTAGTGGAATCCTGGAGAAGAGCTTAGGAGATTTGGTCCAAGGAAGGAAGATCGTTGAAGCTACAGCTTAAGGGAAATAAGGACAACTGGAGGTTGTTAGAGATTTCTAATTTTAGATAGTGGATGTACGAGGATCGATGAGCTGGACAAATCAAGAGAAGCACTGAAGGTGTGGATTGCCAACGTTGAAGCGCGATTGTCAAGCTGAAGAAGCACAAAGCAATTCCGAGCATTGATGCATTTCTGGGATGAAGATGATCACGCGAATTGCTGAGGTGGTGTTCTTCAAGTGTAGGCAAGTGTAGAAAGTCTAGCTTAGGGATGTAAGTTGGATTTCTATATAAGGCGTGCATTAGGATATTGTTAGGACGGGTTTACAAGTTTGTCGAAATGAGAGAGAAAAGCGAATTAAGCACAGAGAGTGAGCTGAGTAGAGCTACATAGAGCTTAAGTCGTGTGAGCAAAGCTACAGACTAAAACCCTTAGGAGCTTGAGAGAGAGAGAGAGAGAGAGAGATTACTTCTATGAGATGAATGTAAACTTGTATTGAGAGATAGTGTTGCACAAAGAGAAGCTTGGAGAAAAGACTAGAGAGACTCTATGTGTAGCTTAAGGGTGCTTGTCTCAGCTTAAATGTGTAATTGATCTTAATCTAGTACAAGCTAGTGGTGAGTTTTATCCTGGACTTATTAGAAGTCTAGGGTTCTCACCTTGGAAAATCCTTACAAGAGCTAAGCATATTTAATTCATATTACTTGTGCTTTATTGTAGCTAATCTTTTTTCCGCACTTAGAACTCTATAGCTTCTATAGCTATTTGAGTTTCATGGAGATTAATATTCGATCCTACAATTGGTATCATAGCTAAGGTTGATCTTGCATTGATTTTTACTCTCTCACAGTCTGAATTATGAAGGACAAGGAAATTTCTACTATGATTAGGTTGCTCGAGAAACATTTCAAGGAACAAAGCAATTTCAAGGAAGAAGGACATCCTGCACAATTCTGTACTAAAGCCAAACGTGTTCCAAGTCCAGGTTTGAGCTCAAGCTCAAGCTCGATGTGCTTAGTGGCAGCTGAAGATCCAGACATAGAGGTCAATACTGAAGATGAAATGAAGAGTAAGTGGTAGATTGACAGCGGATGCTCATGTCACATGATAGGTAATCCTTCTCTTCTACTCTCACTTTAAGCTAAAGATGGAGGTAATGTATCTTTTGGTGACAAGAAACAGGGTAAAATCTAGGCCATCAGGAGTGTTCATCTCACTAACATTATCCAGGTTAGAAATGTCAACCTTGTTGAAAGTCTTAAGTTTAACCTCTTAAGTGTAGCTTAGTTATGTGATCAAGGGGTAAAAGAAATCACATTCAGCACAACTTCATGCGTTGTGCGAGATCCAAATCAGGAGATTATAATGAAAGGTAAGCGAGTTGATAACACTTACGTATTTGATTATAGCTTTTCCCCAGCTAGACAGATGTGCCTCGCTACCCTCAAGGAGCCAGCCTATATCTTCTACACAAGCTCCAATAAAAAAGGTCTTGTTCGTGGTCTCCCTTGCATCAAGCCAGATTCGATGACTTCATGCTCCGAATGCTCCAGATTAAAGCGACTAGAAGTTCTTTTACCCAAAATAAGGTAGTATCCACCAAAGAGACCCTAGAGCTCATCCATATGGATCTATGTGGACCACTACACATTCAAAGCAAAGCAGGTAATAGCTACATCTATGTTTTAGTTGATGATTATTCTCGCTTCACTTGGACTCTCTTCCTTAAATATAAAGGTGAAGCATTTGATGCTTTTCACAACTTATCGCTTCTTTTGAAAAAGAGTTTAGATCTCCCTATTAGGCAATTTGCTCAAACAATGGGACCTAATTCAAGAATAGAGAGTTCCTCACATTTTTCCAAGACAAAGGGAATGAGCATAACTTCTCATCACCCCAAACTCCTGAGCAAAATGGTGTGGTTGAACATAAGAATAGAACCTTGGAAGAAATGGCTAGAACTATGTTGCTTTCCAGTGGGTTACCATCATATTATTGGGCACAAGCTGTGAGCACAACGAGTTACGTTATTAAATGGGAAATCTTAAGGCCTGTCCTAGAAAAAACTTCCTATGAATTTCTCAAAGGACCTACACCTAACATCTCGCACCTAAAGTGTTTGGATGTAAGTGCTATATTAATAACAATGGGAAGGATCCCTTAGGAAAATTTGATGCCAGGAACGACGGAACTATATTCCTAGTTTATGCCCCAGCTAGTAAGGCGTACAAAGTACTAAATCAGAGGACAATGAAGATAGAGGATATCATTCATGTGAAATTCATGAGCGACCTCTTGATTCTACTCCATCTACAAGTGAAGACCCATTCCTAAAGGTTAGTCAACCTGTAGAAAACACGTGTTTGATCAGCTATTGTTCTCTGTCACTAAGGTTCATTAAGCCTTAGTTGCGCTTAACAAGGATTCAATTGCGCTTTGAATGCTTGGCTTGCGCTTAACCTATGATGAACTATTAGTAATGAATTTACTAAAGTCCTTAAGTGCGGAAGAGGTTAGACAGACAATAAAGCGCGCTTTAAGTTGTTAAAGCGCACCTATATTTGCACACACAAGAATTTCCAAACGGTGAGAACCCTAAGTCACTAGCTGACTCGGGATAAAACTCACCACTACACTTGTATTGATTAAGATGTGATTACAATCTCTCGCTTCAACACTTGAATCTCACTCGTAAGCACTCTCTCTGCAATACTCTGAGTTCAGCTCTGAAGAACAAGAAGGCACTCTCAACACTCTCTGATTACAAACGAAATATCTCTTAAGCTCTCTCTAGCTTCCTATATTCTCTACGTTTGCAATGCCTAGAGTGAATGTAATAGTACTCTATTTATACACAATCCTTAAGCTAAACCTATAACTCAATTGTGTAACAAACAAAGACTAAGCACAATGCCACCTCATCAATCCGTGTGCCTTGATCACTTCACCAGAATTAATCAACGGCTTGGAGTGAATTGGTTTTTTTCTTCATGTGTTGATCCACGCCACATAAGCAATCCGTGTACTTCAAGCTCTAACAAACTCTTGCCACGCTGGCGATTCCTGGAGTGGCGTCCCAAAGAGTGTGAAGTTCTTCTCGCACCTTCCCGTGCACGCAACTTGCACTCTCCCGCTTTACCAGCCTTCGAAGCGTGTAGATTTGTTCTTCTGCGCTCTGGTGCACCCTAAGCTTCAGTGGAACCTCGTGGTCAACTTTCTTCAACTTCATTCAAGCGCGTCTCTACGCCCTCGAAGCTCGATCACTCTTACTTCTTGGTCTTGAATGGATTTATTAAACACCGTTTGCGAAACTTACTTTCTCTGCTTGGTGTTAAGCGCGACTTTGACCAGTCAAGCGCATCTCTAAGTGACTTAAGTGCATCTTTACAAATATGGCAATGACCTGGAAGGCTTAAAAACACTAAGAGATTAAACATATTAGTTTGTTATCATCAAAACAAAGAGAAATAGATTAAGATTTAACAAGATGATTAAAGCTCAACTAACAATTTCCCCCTTTTTGATGATGAGAAACTGTAAACAGGTAAGCTCATGAATACTTTCTTAAGTGACTAAAATGAAGGCAATAATATCAATTTAATCAAGTATTCAGATTCGGAATTGGATCAAAGTATCTTACCAAGGTACTTAACCATACCAGTTTTCAATTCCCCCTGAATTCAAGCACGATCTCATACTTCCCCCTTAATCAAAGAGGAATTTACCTGTGTTTTTCCCCCTTTTGACATCATCGAAAAAATCAAAGCAAAGTCATACGGTAAGAAAGATAGTAGAGTGCGCTTGCTAGCTAAGACGTCAAACAAAGCTTAATAGAGAACATTAAGCAACTGAAGTAAAGAAAAGTCAGGTTAGTAAGGCTCTCAGGGATATAAAAATCGAAAGCATACTTCATTATCATTCAGCACAAACTGTCACAAGAGGAGCTGGGATCCTAACAAGCGAATTCATAAATCGCATAAACATAGCAGAAAGAAAAAAGAGAAACAACAAAAGCGCTTAAAAGCGCAACCATCACAACATCTCAAGGGATACCACCCCGTTCTTCGTTAAACCTCTCCTGAACTAGCTTCAGCATTGAAGACATAATCTGCACCATTTCACCAAGACGCTTCTCAACCCGATCCTGATGCGCTTCCATCGAAGCTACTAGAACAGACAAATTGGCCGAGCTGGAGGAGACCCGAGCGCGAGGGCTCAGTTCGGAGCGCGAGCTAGAGTGGGGTTTCTCCTCAGTCTTGGGCAACAAGATGGCAACTATAGCGTCTGTGGTAAGAAAGGTAGAACAAGCATAGTCTGGGAGAGAAGTGTCATACAAACCATCCGCTCGAAGCATTTTGCAGATAAGGTGGGGAAAAGGCAGAGGTCCAGAAGTTGCAGCGCGACACAACACCAAGTGGCTCATCATAAGCTGAGCAGTGTTGACTACCTGATTGGAAATTACGGCAGCCATGATGCAACAGTCAGCAATAGTCACCTTATCACGATCATAATCGCGTGGCGTGATGTTGGTGATGATGAAGTGGTGAAGTAAGCGCTTGGAAGGACGAAGCAGATCAACTGTCAGCGCACCCTTTGGCACATTGGGGCCAAACACTGTCTTCTTGAGCGCAATCGCACCAGCTGGCCAATTCTTTTTGTACAGCCGACCAAACCCGCTGGACTGCTCTGTCAGCCCTATAGCCTTTGCCAAATCTTTGACTCTAAAACACTCCTTTGCATTACCTTTCCAGGTGAAGGTCATCGAGCTGTATTCAGGGTTGGGTGGTGGATACTCCAGAGCGGCATAAAATTGATATACCATCGCGTTTTTGCAGCGTGCTGGTTCCTTTTCGAGCGTATCCCACCCTTGAAAACTGAGCCACGTGGCAAAGCGGGCAACATGATAAGAGTCGTGGAGGCCGGTGAGCAAGTCTGGAGTCACTATCTCCGGAAACAGAAAGGAGCGCTTCTGCACACCCTGAGGAACTGGAGGAAAGTCAGTTAAGCCAGTTACCTTGGTGCGCTTTGATCTTGTCGAAGCGCCAATTGGTTTCGGCTCAGGGGGAGGAGACTCGTGCTCAAAACCATCGGAGGACTCGACATCCTCTGAAACAGCTGGTGGAGGAGCGACTGCCTTGCGCTTTTTACCTTTTCTGCGAAGCGCATCACTCTGTCTATCCGGCTTCTGAGACTGGAGAGGGAGAGGAGACTGAGCGCTTGTTCGGGGAAGAAGCTGGAACTCTTCATCAGCATCAGAGTCAGAGGGAATACTGGCTAATAGCTCCTTAGGGGACTGGAGAGAGTGCGCTGGAGGCCGGATTTTAGAACCAGGGCGAGAAGGAGTATCGATGGTGAGAGGCCCTTTACCTTTAGCCGGTGTTGTATGAGATGTCTCGGTCTGAAGTCTGCCAAGCTCTTGAATCGGATCATATCCAGCGAGCTCGAGATCTGAGGCAAATAACTCCAAATCTACAGGAGGATCATGTGAGAATTTGGGTTTTGAGGGGCTTTTTGAGGGGCTTTCTTTGTGAGGAGAGGGGTCTTCGGTGCCGGTTAGATCAATAGGAGGGGATGGAGATTTATGAGCTGAGGACGTAGTGGGTGGTTGTTGTTGAGGAGCCGCTTGAGTGGAAGGGGATGTTACCTCATGAGAAACTGGGGTATGATGTGACGCAGGCTGTGTGGAGGATGAGGTTTGGACGATGGACTGGATCTTTGCAAGGGTTTCAGGGTTAAGGTCTGGAAGTGCGCTTAGGATTTTGTCCATGATGACAATTGTAAGTAAAAATGGAGAAAAGAGAGTAGAGGAAGAGAGTATAGGTAGAAGATAAAGGATGGTAAGGTAGGATTGGAAGACAAATACCTCATATATATAGCTCTTCAATAACTCTGGAGCCGCTTCAACAGACCAATCAAAAGAAAGAGCTGTTGCCCATCCAACGGTCCAATAAAAAGTGTCAGAATCCCGCTAGGCCTGCGCATAGCCCCAACGGCTAGAAATCTGACCGTTACACTGCAAAGTAGCCGTTACATCTCTCGAGCGGCACGCTTTAATTGCTTAAAAAGTAATTCTTCATCGTTAAGCAAACCCAACCAGGAAGGAATTCCACCCTGATGCGCTGTAAAGCGCGATGCACTGTAACACTTATATGCGCTGAACACTGAAGCGCATGCCGAATCACCTCTGAATGCTAAAACCGAAGAAGCATAACACTGATTGAGATGAGTAGACGTGAGAGTGTGATGTCCAGTTCAATTTTCAAACTACAATGTAAAGAAATTCATGAATAGGAAGATGCACATTTCATATAAGGGACATTAGAGCATTCAATCACTCAAGTTGATGTGGAAGTATGTGCATATACATGTAGCATGGTAATTTAGGCTTTATGTCACCAAATGAATACTTCTCTAATGTAGAGCTCAATAAAGGACGAGAGAAGCGTTACATCTAGTCAGGCTAGGGACATCTATGCAATGGATCATTTCTTAGGCATGTAATATGGGTAGAAGACGATCACCATTGTCACGTTTTGGCAAAGAAGAGCATGCATGGACTAGGATTATATCAAATCGAGCCAAACAAGTCAGACAAGTTCAATACTAATTCATTTCAATGATCAACTAAAAGCATGAAAGACTCAAAGCTATCAAGCGCAAGCGACCATAGTTCGTACCTTGATACTAAGCTCGCTAGTTCTAGTCAAATAGAGGAATACTTACAGTGCCATTGCCTCGAAGCTAATGGAGTCGAATAAGGACAAGCTGAACCCTGAGGTTTAAGAATACCTGACGATTAAGCGCCTTAGTGAAGATATCTGCCAATTGCCCTTCGGAAGATACGTGAATAAGCTTGATGCCCTTGCGCTTCATATAATCACGTGGAAAGTGTACATCGAGATATTAAGTCCTTGAATGATGTACTAGATATGTCTCGTGATCTTTTCTTGCCTTTTGCCCTGAAGAAGTCTTGTGCTTCTTCCTTATGTTGAAATGAGAGTAGCCGTAGTGGATCGCTCGTTACAAACAATCGCTAAACGTGAATCCTCTACTCTTCATTTCATTCTGCAAAGAAAAAGATCAATTTCTATGTTCCCTACGAAGCGCAAGCTTCGTGGGAACATTGTCCATAGCTATTGACTCACTTGTTTTATGAACAGGCTCATAATAGCTAGGGTCATTAAGATCAAGCACAATATGAGGTCGCGCTTTACGAAGCGCATCTCTGTGCTTTGAAGCGCAACCATTGTCAACATGTGAACGTTGATAACGTTGACGCTTGCCCTTGGATTTAGCCATTGGCTTATAGGGCTGATTCTTAAGGACTTTCAAGTCCTTGCACTCACGTCTGTCATGTCCATTTCGACCACAAAAGGTACAGTAATGGTTACCTCTTACATAACCATACTTTCCCTTTCCCGGTCTAAATGGTTCTTTCTTTTGTAGGACGGGAGGCTGAGTTGGGGTATGCGCTTGTTTCTTATACAAATGATGCGCTTTTTCCCCATGAAACCACTGTTTGGTTTCTAAAGGTTGACCCTCAAGTACCTTTATTCTGCTCTTCAAATGAGAGTTTTCACTCTTGTAGGCAGTTAGGTCTTGTTCAAGTGATTTGATTTTAGCAGAGAAATCACTTGATAGAAGAGAGCTGGAGTTAGAGGAAGATTCCTGGGAGTCATAGCCCAATCCAGGTCTAGCTTTCACAAAGCCTGTTTGAGGGACAGACTTTGCTTCTACTAGCTTAGTAAGAATGTCAAACTTTGATATGATCTGATCGAGCTTTACATCCTTGGTTGAGTCTGAGTTTCTTTCCAACTCGTTTTCTTGACAACGCTCACAAGATTTTGTCAAGAGAGTGGGGTTGTCATGTAAGCGCTTGGAAAGCTCAACTACTTCTTCCTTAGAACTATTAAGTTCATCCAGAAGTCCCCTAGCTTCATCAGCTAGTGACTTATGATCAACCATTAATTCTTTTAAAAGATTGATAAGGTTGCGCTTGGGTAAGATTTCATAGTTAAGATCCATTACCTCAACCTCAGAGCTAGAGTCTGAGTCTGATCTACTACCAGCCATCAAGCAGACATCCGCTTGCGCTCCATCATCCGAATCTCCATCAGATTCACCCCAGAGTGAAACAAAAGCTTTTTTAGGAGGGGGCTGGTTTTCGATGGATCTTGCGCTTGGATTCACCTTTAGATTAGGACATGCTTTAGCAAGGTGTCCCTTCTCGTTGCTCTGATACCAATTGTAGAAAACAGGTGTTTGATCAGCTATTGTTCTCTGTCACTAAGGTTCATTAAGCCTTAGTTGCGCTTAACAAGGATTCAATTGCGCTTTGAATGCTTGGCTTGCGCTTAACCTATGATGAACTATTAGTAATGAATTTACTAAAGTCCTTAAGTGCGGAAGAGGTTAGACAGACAATAAAGCGCGCTTTAAGATGTTAAAGTGCACCTATATTTGCACACACAAGAATTTCCAGACGGTGAGAACCCTAAGTCACTAGCTGACTCGGGATAAAACTCACCACTACACTTGTATTGATTAAGAAGTGATTACAATCTCTCGCTTCAACACTTGAAGCTCACTCGTAAGCACTCTCTCTACAATACTCTGAGTTCAACTCTGAAGAACAAGAAGGCACTCTCAACACTCTCTGATTACAAACGAAATATCTCTTAAGCTCTCTCTAGCTTCCTATATTCTCTACGTTTGCAATGCCTAGAGTGAATGTAATAGTACTCTATTTATACACAATCCTTAAGCTAAACCTATAACTCAATTGTGTAACAAACAAAGACTAAGCACAATGCCACCTCATCAATCCGTGTGCCTTGATCACTTCACCAGAATTAATCAACGGCTTGGAGTGAAATGGTTTTGTTCTTCATGTGTTGATCCACGCCACATAAGCAATTCATGTGCTTCAAGCTCTAACAAACTCTTGCCACGCTGGCGATCCCTGGAGTGGCGTCCCAAAGAGTGTGAAGTTCTTCTCGCACCTTCCCGTGCACGCAACTTACACTCTCCCATTTTACCAGCCTTCGAAGCGTGTAGATTTGTTCTTCTGCGCTCTGGCGCACCCTAAGCTTCAGTGGAACCTCGTGGTCAACTTTCTTCAACTTCATTGAAGCGCGTCTCTACGCCCTCGAAGCTCAATCACTCTTACTTCTTGGTCTTGAATGGATTTATTAAACACCGTTTGCGAAACTTACTTTCTCCGCTTGGTGTTAAGCGCGACTGTGACCAGTCAAGCGCATCTCTAAGTGACTTAAGTGCATCTTTACAAATATGGCAATGACCTGGAAGGCTTAAAAACACTAAGAGATTAAATATATTAGTTTGTTATCATCAAAACAAAGAGAAATAGATTAAGCTTTAACAAGATGATTAAAGCTCAACTAACACAACCTTCTTCTTATATTCATCTTCCCTCCTCTTCTCTCTGTGAAGGTTTAGGTAACGAAGATGAAGATAACGATGATATTGATCTCCCTTCGAACACTGGAGTCGCGTTGAATGATGCTGAAGATTCGGCAAGTCCAAGCTCTTTTGATTTAGGTACACCTGAAGTTGCAGCGGGACCTTCTCCAACTCAAGCGGATCCTATGGAAACTCAAGTGAGTACTGATGATATTGTTTAAAGCTCATCCACATTAGGTCAAAGAAAGACAACCACATTGACTCTCCCTGATTCAACTCAAGTTGAAGTGCGTAATTATCAGTAGATGAAGGATCATCCAGTGCATAACATAATATCTTCCTATAACCAAGGTACACAAACTCACTCTAACACTCAAAGTCTATATTCTAGATGTGCCTTTGTATTGCTTCAGGAACCAAAGAGTATATCTCAAGCACTTCTCGATCCGGACTGGGTCATTGCAATGCAAGAAGAGCTTGAAGAGTTCAAGAAAAACCAAGTATGGTGACTTGTGCCAAAGCCAGATGATAGGACTATTATAGGGATGTGTTGGGTATACATGAACAAGCTAGGTAACAATGGTGAAGTAGTGTGCAACAAAGCAAGATTAGTTGCTCAATGCTATAATCAACAAGAAGGTATAGACTATGATGAAACTTATGCACTTGTCGCTCGTCTTGAAGCGATTCGATTGTTGATTTCCTACGCTTCACACAATGGGTTCAAACTATTCCAAATGGATGTTAAAACAACCTTCCTTAATGGTAAGCTTAATGAGGAAGTGTATGTTAAACAACCACCGGGGTTTGAGGATCCAGCTTTTCTAAAGCATGTCTAATTTTTGGACAAAGCGCTATATGGTCTTAAGCAAGCTCCTCGAGCTTGGTATGACTGTCTTTCAGATTACCTTCTTCATCACAATTACAAGAGAGGCCTTGCTGACAAGACTCTATTTATAAGGGAAGTTGAAGGTGATGTTCTAATTGTTCAAGTTTATGTTGATGACATTATACTTGGGTCAACTAATTTGCAACTAGTGGAAGACTTCAAGACAACCATGAGTCTCAAATTTAGCATGAATATGATTGGTGATCTAACTTTATTTCTAGGGCTGCAAGTGAACCTACTCAAGGATGGTATTCAGGTACATCAACAAAAGTACATCAAAGAGCTACTCAAGAAGTACGGCTTGGAGAACAACAAGCCTTTACCTACGCCTATTTCCACCACCACGAAGCTTGATGCTGATCTTAATGGTGAAAAGGTTGACTCGACCATGTATAGGGGAATGGTAGGTTCGCTTAAGTATTTAACTGCATCTAGACCTGATATTGTTTTTGCAGTTGGCTCGTGTGCTTGCTCTCAGTCCAATCCTCGAGCTTCTCATCTAGTTAATGTCAAGAGAATCTTTTGCTATCTTAAAGGGACTGATGATTTGTGCTTATGGTACCCAAGCGGCGGTGAGCTATCTTTTATAGGCTAAATGGATGTTGGTTATGATGGTTACTTGGTTGATAGGAAAAGCACTAGTGGTATGACTAAATTTCTTGGTCCCTGCTTAGTCTCATGGGGCTCAAAGAAGCAAAATTCTATTGCCATGTCCACAATAGAAGCCAGGTATATAGCTGCAGCGGCATGTTGTTCACAATTTCTATGGCTTAAGCAGTAGCTGGTTGATGATGGCATTTCACTAGGTACGCTTCAAATCATTTGTGATAATACTAGCGCGATCAAAATCTCGAAGAATCTAGTGCATCATTTTCGGACCAAACATATTAATGTGCGACACAATTTCTTGCGTGATCATTTTGAGCACAAGAAAATTGAGCTAGTTCATGTATCTACAGAGGAGCAAATAGCTGATATCTTTACTAAGGCACTCAACAGGTTACCCTTTCTACACCTTAGACTTCACCTCGGTCTTATACCTCTTAATTATACCTCCTCTTTGCTCACTGTAAGTTATCTCTATGCTGGTTATGATATAGCACACTTTATCTTCATTGGGAACTATAGATGAGTTGTGCTTCATGTCTTTACTTGATTACATGCTCTATCTAGCTTGACTTGTATATTGGATACAAACTGAGTACTCTTCTCTATATCCATTGCATGCTTTTCTTTCTCCACAAATAGAGAGTAGTGATCGCATTCTAGCCATATTACAAGCCAATAGAAATGATCCATTCCTATGGTGTCCCTGGCTAACTTAATAAAGCTTCCTAATTCCCTGTCTAGCTCTACATATGGAAGTATTCATTTTAGTGACAAAGAGCCAGTTACCCCTATATGCACATGCTTATTACATGATATATCTTGAGTGTGAGTGCGTTCTATCCCTTGTGATATGTGCATTTCTTCCCCTTACTTGCGCCATAATGTTCATTATGAGCACTTTTCATTGCATCACATCTCAAGCGTGAGCTTACTTCTTCCCAGTACTAGTATCTCAGCGCCATATGTGTTCAAGCGCGTGATGGGTGAATTTTCTCTATGACCTCGAAGCCAAGCACAACTTGCTTATATTCAGTGCTATCGAGCGAGGTGATTTTCACAGTAATTCGGAGTCAGCTAAAGTCTTTTCAGCCACACAGTGATCATATATATCTATTTTGGTGCTCCGAGAGCGCGACTTAGAGACCAGTGCCAAGCTAATGTGGGAAATCATAATTCCAAGGCATTCAGATAGCGACGACATGCACAACTAATTCCAAACATTTGGTAAAGCTGGTGAATGTATTGAGAGAGAAGGTGATTTGAGCTGATGTTCTTATGTGCTTTCTGATTATTAATCGTCCTTCTTAATTCTTGTACCATAGCAACTTATTCCAAACTTCTTAATTCTTCTTGTACCATAGCAACTTCCTCTTCATCAACCGTCCTTATTCTTTCTTCCAAATAGTCGTTTAGATTCATGAAAGGGAAAATCAAGGACTCGGGAGTACGACATGACATCACAAAGTCCTATGAGTAATTGGAAGTGAATCCCCGAAAAGGAAAAACACTCACTAAAACTATTAGTAGCAAAGGTGTGAGTAGTTAGATAGACTCACACCAAAATTGAAAAAAATTATAAAAATCACGTTAATATATGCCTCCCCAGCAATGGCTCCAATTTGATAGAGACATGTTTCCTGGTCATTTGATAGGCAGATAAACACGGCTATACAAATTAGAGTTCTCTAAATCTTAAACTGAATCAACTAAACTAACATAAAGGTAGTCTAGTAGAAGTACATGTCTAATCCACAAGAGGTATAGATAGATACTTAATAATTATAATTAGTGTCAATCTCAATAGTAACAAGTCACAAGATGTGTGACTTTTCATGACAAGCACTCAATTAACTAAGCACTTAACTAATACAATCCATTTCCAATAGACAAGTTGATCCTAGAGATTCATCTAATACCAAATTATAGCAATTGAGTTCCTACTCCCATACGAGATTAACTAACACCTCAAACCGAGCATAATAATCCTATCCTATTTAGTTAACCATGACGAATGCCAATGATTCAAACTAAATGAGGCATTAATGAGAAGAGCACCAGGATATGGGCATGAGAACCTAGCCCAAATATTAATTCTGTACATATAAATTCTAACTCAAACCAACATTAGAACAATATACTTGCTTCAAAGGAATAGAATGTGACAAACAAAGCAATCTAACCTAGCCTTATGAGATATGAATCTAATCCTAGGTGATCAATCTAGAATTCGAACTAATAAATCAATGAACATTCAAGCACAAGAGAACTAATAACATCAAATAAAACAATAGATAAAGGGATAGAAAATCTCACAACTTAATCAAACGAAAACTTCATAATCTCGCTAAGCTTGAAAGCTTAGACCATATTCATCATCATACAAAACAATCGGAAGAAAGAATGTAAACTGGAACTCGGTAAAACCTAGCGTAGGGAAAAGGCTTTTTTCTACTTAAATACTAAAAATCCTAGAATCTATCTTTTAATAATAATAATATATAAAGCTAATAAATCTTAACAACCTTAACTATAAAATCTAGAAAATAACAAAAAGATATAACTAACTAATGCAGAATCTCGGTCAATCAAATTTTCAAGGAAAACAAACAAATCTCTCGGTCAAACTCCAGATGCAAATCGGCGGGCGCCTAAAATGATCGGCGGCCGCTGCTGAGACTCTTTTAGCATCGGTGGCATTGTAGCAAAAACACCATAACATTTTATTCTGAAACTCTTGTTACGCTCATCTTTTGAGGGTAGAAACTAGATTTCAATATCTAAGTCTGTAAATTACAATCACTTCATTTTGACGTAGGAGTGTATAGAAATAGCCATTTTAACTCAGTATAGTGTTCTACAATTCGCATCATTGACTCGGTCTTCACTCTTCATCTTCGGCTTTGGTCTTGATATTCACTTGAACTCTTCAAAGCCTTGGAATTATTTTATTCATAAATAACTCGATAATGCACATTTTATTAAGGATCATCAATGTGTTCAAATGTGCACTAATATAGCTTATATAGCATCAAAATAACGTCTTATCCTTGTGTGATAGAGATGTTGTAGACGTGTCTATCAGCGATGTACATATTCCCCTTCAATCTTTCTCGTGAATCCTCTTCCAATAAGGTATGTAGATCCTAAACTTAATCAATTCCAGTTTACCTCTTTCAATTTCAATTTTAGTGGTTTAGTTCTAACCCTTAAAATTTGATTCAGCTGGATTCAATAACCCCTTTCTATTTCATAATCTTCTTCTTATACGGTTTTGTGAATCATATTATTTCCCTTCATATAAGATTCCTCAAATTCATCGAATTACTCAATCAAAGAACGTTTCATGGGGCTTTTGTCGGAAATCAAGAAATTTGCTTGATTAAATTGAGAGAAAAGGTGAACTGTTGGAGTTCTTTCCAAGCAGCAGATCCGGCGTTCTTCTCTTCTTCCGCGGTGGAGAATGTATTTACAATGTTCTTCCTCTTCTTTGCGACCCTCTTCTGTTAAATCTTCTGCTTTAACTCTTCACGTTATGCATCTATGTCTTCCCTTTATACAATTCCTTTTCTCTCAATTTCATTCTTCAGTGATTTCCTTCAAAACATTTTTAAAGACTCTTTTCTATCTATTCCAAAAATCATTTTAATTTATGCTATTCAATTAATTTTACTTTTTCAACTGACTAGGTCAATTATCTCAATCAATTCAACCCATCATGCTTCTACTCATTACTAGTATAAAAAACCACTAATCTCTCTTATAATAACTTATATTCAATACTCCCTCTGTCCCTAAATAAAGATCTCATTTTAATTTTGCACATTCGTCGAGATGTGTTTTGTTTCGTTAATATCTCTAATAATATAACTCCAAAAAATTCTAAAATTTTAATATTGTTTATGTGCTTATTGATACAAATAAAACTAGACCGCACATGACTATGTTATTTCTTATACATTGAGAGTAATCAAGGAAAGAACCATAAGTTATGAATAGTGTTGCATTTGAAAAATGAGATCTTTATAAGGGGACGGAGGGAGTACAAAATGTGGGTGTAAACCCCAATGGTATGGTAAATTTCGGAGAAAAGACCCTACTAATGAGGGTAGAGTAAACAATGGAGTGTCCTGTGCATAAATGGACAAGCAAGTAGGATTTATAAACTATTCAAGCAAATCAGTGCATGAAAGCATAATCAAAGCAAAAGTCTCAAAGCATAAAGCAAAATCATAGCCAAACTACAGTGCAAGAAACATAGATGGAGAAAAACATTCATGGAGAAGCCGAAACACATGAGTGATAATCAGGCGAGCGACAACCTCGGTGAGAATCTGGTTGCCATCAAAGGCGAGCGCATTTCGGGCATGCCAGATGAAGTAGACAGCCACCGAGAGATCAAATACCTGAGCCCATGCAAGACACCCTGACCCGCAAGGGCACCATCAAATCCACAACAACGAAGGGTTTTGACAGAGGTGTCGTCAGGCCCTCCAGTCAAAATAAATCCCTTCAAACTCCTCTACAAGAGTAGAGTGGTAAGTAGGGGTCGAGTCCCACAAGGAACCAAAATGCAATCAATTCTTATGATATTAATTAGATTAACTAGAAAAGTAACAAATGGGAATTTGGTAAAACATGATTTCTAAAGATTTCTTCACCAATTAGCATGATTCAATGGTCCTAAGTTCCTCTATCTGGGTTCTCTCTCCTTTTCCTAATGCCTATATGTCCTCTAATTGTCCTAATCCTTGCTCCTACATAGCTAATTTAAGTCAACTAGCCCTAATAGCCCTTACCTACGAATCCAGCCCCAAAACTATTAAGACTTTCTCCTAGGCAGCATAAAGCACAAGAATAGATAGGAAGATGCAACCCCACGGCTACTAACACCTCATTATCCTCCACGTCCCTACAAGTCCAACTAGTCCAGGTAGTGATTTTGCTACTATAATGGTTAGGTTCTCCAACTAGGATAAACTTAAGCCTAGCTATATGAAATTGAACTAAACAACCTAGGTGATTAATCCAGAATGCAAATTCAATTAAATAGGTATTAAAAGCAAGAGGATAAAGCAATTGAGACATATTATAATGAGAAACAAGGATAGAAACCTCACATTGAATCAGCCTAATGGCTCGAACCAATCATACAAAGTCTAGGAGACTACTCCTGGCTCATTGCAAATAACTATGTAAATTGAAATGATAGATGATTGGATGATTAGGGAGGAGGCAAAGCTCTCCCTATTTATTCTAAAATGACAAAGCAATTAACCTAGTTAACCCTAACCCACACTTTAAAAATCAAGGAAGACCAAATCCCAAGCACATCACAAGGGATAAGTAGGTTTTGGAGCAATCCCGGCCTGACAGGGGCGCAGACGCGCATGTTTCGGCGCGGTTGCATCCTGGACCGGGCCTTGGAATTTTGGTCTCATGGGCTGGCGCGGTTGCGCGGTGTAGAGGCGCGGACGCGCCCTGTGAGGTCGTGCGGCTCCTGGCGCAGTCGCGCCCTGGCTTGAGCAGCTCCGGCTTGTACCCTTTTGGTTGTCTTTCCTTCAGAAGCCCGTAATCCTCGTATTTAGTGTCTTCACTCCGCTTAGTCTATATCACGGTAATATGAACTCTAGACATGCCAAATCCCTTGATATAGATGCTAATGACCACATATCATGATGTACTGTACGCTGCTTATCAAACACCCCCACACTTGAACCTTGCTCTTCCTCGAGCAAGCTGCTGCTAACTCCATGATGAACTCAGCGGGTATGGACGAATTGATGGTAGTGGTCGTCGGCTTCGCACTCTAACTCTGGGTACCTACAATCATAAACCAATGGGCGTAGATTCCGACTCTAGAACAAAAATTTCAAAACGAGGCAAAGTAACTAACTAGACTCTATCTAACTAACAATTGTATCAAGTATTCCCCCAAAGTTCGAACTATGCTTATCTCTATGCAAATGCAATCACCTAAATATCCAAACTATACTAAACAAGTCTCTATCCAAGTGACATATAAATGTGAATAACGAAAGATTAAATAGGTGACTAAGGCTTGTCCTAACATGTTTCATACTTATGATAATTCCGCAGAAGTTCCAATATCGTCGAAAGCAAACAACAACCACAATTCAACTTAAGTTACATCACATGCATTTTTCATTGTTCCCTTTTATCCTATTTACACATTTTGCACTTTTATTTTCACTTTTTGGGTACCGGGCCCGTCCATCTTATTGTCCAGGCCAATTTGTTTTTAGGTAGAACCTGTCCGTTTTACGGTCCAGACTACAAATGAAACTCTTTGCTTAATAGGCCATGAAGGATTGAACCCTCGGTTATTTTTCACACCTCGGAGATCGCGCGCTCTTCCGACTTTTTACTTGGAGCTCACTACCTTTATTTTCTCTTCTTTTTCATGATGCAAAAAGGACGGGAATAGTTTATTATGACATAGCGATAAACTAAAGACGAGATGGTGAATATGCAGTCTTAATATGGTGAATATGCAGTATTAATATGGTTCTAATGCTTCCTAGTCATTATCCACATGCTCAAACCGAAGTCCTCTACTTAATCCAACATATCCTCATCATATATACTCAAAATATTAACGTCTAAGGCATAGTTGGAAGATTCAAGGATCATGCATCTTTATAGAAATTCACACAGTAACAAACAAGGGGTAAACTACAAATACTGGCTCTAATAATTCAACTAAAAGGCAAAAATTGACTCAAAAATTTTAAAATGCATGGATAGGTGAAGTAGATCACCTCTCCCAAACTTAAACTACACAATGTCCTCATTGTGAGATAAGGACACAGATAACCTAAGTGGAGAAAGAAAATTACCTCTTCGACGGGTTGCCTCCCAGACAACGCCTTTGTTGAACGTCGTTGGCTCGACGCCTTTCTCTCCTCAACCTTCTTCAACCAATATCTTGGTCAACTCATCCTTTCAGATCCAGACTGCTTAATACCTCTTTTTCTTCTTTGTGAGCCCCTTATCGTATCTCCTCTTTGTCTCCACATAGTGCCCCATAGATAACTCTGACGTCACTCTGGGTACCTAACCTAAAAAATGTGTGGAAGAGAAGGAGAGGTATCTCCCTTTAACATTAACATGGGGGACCTTTCAACCAATGCTAACTCTAACTTGTAAGCATCCCTCATGGGATCAACTAACTTTATTGCAAAAACACTCGCTGTATCATCTCCGGACTCCTCATCACTTCCGATCTCAAAGCTAACTACATCTCCATCAAACTCTAAAGACAATGTCCTTCTCCCTAAGTCTACTTTAGTGACAGTTGTTCTCATAAATGGTCTCCCTAACAGTATAGGTACGCCTTCCCTATCATTTTCCATATCTAGCACGTAAAACTTTGTAGGAAAGAATAGCCTATCTACCTTGACTAGCACATTTTCTACTCCCCCCTAGGGCGAATAGTTGACCCATCAGCTAATTGGAATAGAATATATGTCTCATTTAAAGGCCCAAGTCCTAATTTCATGCAGAGGGAATATGGGAAGACATTTATAGCAGCCCCTAAGTCTAACATTGCACGATCAAATTTAGTATTGCCTATGTGGCAGAGAACAGTAACCATACCAGGATCATTGAACTTGCGGGGAATGCGCTGCTGGTAGATTGCGGACAATCTCTGTCCGGTTGTTACTCTGCTAGTATCCTTCATCTTTTGCTTCCACTTGACCGTGCAAAGTTCCTTAAGAAACTGTGCATACCTCGGTATTCTTTGGACCAACTTAAGTAGTGGGATGTTTACAGCACACCTGTTGAAGATCTCGAATAACTCTTTATCATCTGCTGGCCTCCTGGTATCTATTAATGCTTCATTAAAGGGGGGCGGTGTCTTCTCCGAATAGAGCGGAGTCGGAGCTTGAAATTGCCTCTCGGGTCGTCTAGCTCCACTTATTCCTCCATCGGGCCTGTCTCATCAACTTTCTTCTTCTCGGGATCATCCTTCTCGGCAGTAAGGTGGGCGTGGCCGCGCACCTGGGGCACGGTCGCGCATGCCTTCAGTAACCCCCGTGCGGTCACGCTCGATGGGGCGCGGTCGCGCCAAGTTTTCGGAATCGGGTTCCGTAAACGCGCGGTCGCGCTCCTGTGGCGCGGTCGCTCACGCCCTCAGTAAGGGTGGAGCGGGCATGCTTGGGAGGTGCGCGGTCATGCACACTCTCAGTAATGGTGAAGCGCTCGTGTTGTATGGTGGCGTGGCTGCGTGAGCTCTCAGTAATGGTCGCGCACGCCTGGGCGCAAGCGTGACTCTGCCGGGTCCTCTTGTACTTCCTCCTCTTGACCTGCTCTCTTCTTTGAATTCCTAACGCTCCTCAATGCCATCACGCTGACATTCTTAAGATTTTTGACTCGCCATGTTTTGGTTCGGATTCACCACCGTCTGGGCTGGTAGTGAATTTGAGTTATTCTGAGCCAATGCCGAGACTATCTACGCGATTTGCCCATTTGAACCTCTAAGTTCTTAATTCTGGAATCGGTGTTCTGGGCGTTTGATGCGAGGATGGCGATAGTCTTAGTCAATTCCTTGATCATCTCCATGGTAGGAACTTCTCTATTCTGCTGCTGCTCACGAGGCCTCCATCTCTACTGGTCATGCTGATCTCTATACCGGGGCTAGAAATTCTACTATTGATTCTCCCATGGTCGAGGAGGTTCATATCCTCCCATCGCGTTTACCTCTGCGATTGTATCATCCCGCACCTCAGGACATTGATCCGATGATGGCTTGTACTAGCACAAATTCCACAAAGATGCGCGGGTTGCTGCCTGCTCTTAGTTAGTAAACTCACGAGCATTTCTTGATCTCGTTCAGCTCTCCTACCAAGTTTGATCCTTCTGTGCTTGAGCTCGCAGCGTTTATAGCCCTCATGGTGTATGTCCTTCCGAAGTTTCTCGTGCTTTCGGCCATGCTTTGCAACTTTTCCATCGCATATTCTGGGGGCATGTTGAGGACAATTCCTTTGCATGCAGTGTCAATGATTCTCCTCTCATTAGTGAGAAGCCCTTGAGTAAGAAACAGTACCAAGTCCTACTGCTCATAGCCATGAAAAGGGCAGATAGCAAACACCCCTTTGAATCTTTCTAGGTAGTCCTATAATGACTCCCTCCTCTCTGCTCAACCTACGCGATCTCCCTCTTCAACGTGTTTGCTTTCTTCACCGGAAAGTAGCGGTTTAGGAACTCTCGGTGCAACTTCTCCCAGCTGTCTATCATGCCTGTGGGGTGGTGGTAATACCAAGCTCTAGCCGTATCCTTTAACGTGAAGCCAAATAACCTCATCTTGATTTGCTCCTCCTACACATTGACCAGCTTCATGGTCATCCAAATGTCGTGGAATTGATTTAGATGCATAATGTGGTCTTCTCCGGGCATCCCGTGGAAATTAGGGACTAGGTTGATCACTCCGGACTGAAGTTTGAAGGTCACTGCCTGCGCAAGTGGTGGTAGGACTACCGCTTGAGGTTGCTGCGTCAAGTTGGAGTAGTACGCTCCCGGAGCGTCCTATTACCAGCTAGATTGTTTTGCTGCATGTAGGCTTCTAAAAACTGATTCATTAGCAATTTATTAGCTTGTAGCTTCTCCGGGGTATGTGGTGGGATCTGATTGTTAACCTGATTCTCTGGATCTTCCATTGTGTCCGCTGCTCTTTCTCTTATTCTTCTTCTAGCAGTCCTTTCGATCTTTGGAATAAGCTCAGCAAGGAAAAGATTAGTAGCATGGGTGTTGACCATGCACTAGTCAACACCGTAGTTAATAAAACTAAAATCATAAGAAAAGAAGAACTGGTTCCCCGACAACGGCGCCAATTTGACAGAGGTGTCGTCAGGCCCTCCGGTCAAAATAATTCCTCAAATTCCTCTACAAGAGTAGAGTTGTAGTAGGGGTCGAATCCCACAAGGAACTGAAATACAATTAATTCTTACGATATTAATTAGATTAACTAGAAAAGTAACAAAGGGGAATTTGGTAAAACTGATTTCTAAAGATTGTTTAATTAAAATGGGACGAACACTTCATATTATTGGTCTTCACCAATTAACATGATTCAATGGTACTAGGTTCCTCTATTTGGGTTCTTTCTCCTTTTCCTAATGCCTATATGTCCTCTAATTGTCCTAATCCTTGATCCTAAATAGCTAATTAAGTCAAAACTATCCCTAATAGCCCTTACCTACGAATCCATCCCTACAACTATTAAGACTTTCTCCTAGGCAGCATAAAGCACAAGAATAGATAGGAAGATGCAGTGCCACTTGGATACTAACACCTCATTATCCTCCACATCCCTACAAGTCCAACTAGTCCGGGTAGTGATTTTTCTACTATAGTGGTTAGGTTCTCCAACTATGATAAACCTAAGCCTAGCTATATGAAATTGAACTAAACAACCTAGGTGATCAATCCAGAATGCAAATTCAATTCAATAGGTATTAAAAGCAAGAGGATAAAGCAATTGAGACATATTATAACGAGAACCAAGGACAGAAATTTCACATTGAATCAACCTAATGACTCGAACCAACCTTACAAAGTCTAGGAGACTACTCCAGGCTCATTGCTAATAACTACGTAAATTGAAATGATAGATAATTGGATGATCAGGGAGGAGGCAAAGCCCTCCCTATTTATTCTAAAACGACAAAGAATTAAACCAATTAACTATAGCGCGCACTTTACAGATGAAGGAAGCCCAAATCTCAAGCATAGCACAAGGGAGAAGTAGGGTTTCGAAGCAATCCCGGCCTGACAGGGGCGCGGGCGCGCATGTTTTGGCACGATCGTGTCCTGGACTAGGCCTTGGACATTTTGTCTCATGGGCTTGCGCGGTCGCGCGGTGTAGAGGTCCGGGCGGGCGACTGGCACGGTAGCGCGGCTCCTGGCGCGGTCGCATCACAAGCGTGAGCAGCTCCATCTTGTACCCTTTTTGGTTGTCTTTCCTTCGGAAGCCCGTAATCCTCGTAGTTAGTGTGTTGACTCCGCTTGGTCTGGATCATGGTAATATGCACTCTAGACATGTCAAATCCCTTGATATAGATGCTAACGCCCACGTATTATGATGTATTATACGCTGCCTATTAGGTGTATATCCTTATATGAAATGCAGAACCTTACTCGGGATTTGACATGTCTAGAGTGGGCCTTGGACGTTTTGTCTCATGGGTCTCCAACTCCGCTCCACATAAGCGACAAGTTGGATCAATGTCAAGGAACGAAAGCATGTCATAGGCCGAGAGCCTGCCCAGGGTAGCAAGCCAGAGAATGTAGGTGTGCTTAGGAGTGCAGTGTGAAGACCACACCTCCCTAACCCTATCTCATAACTAGAAGATGACCCGGAGAGCCTCGTAAGTTGTAGATACACTGAATCTTCCAGCTATACACCACTCGGAGAGAGTCTCTAATGTACCATGCGCTCTCCCTTCTAACTAAACAACACGATCACGTGCATGTAGTATAGCCTTGATCAGTTATGAATCATGATGATGAGCCACCCAAGTCAAAGGATCCACCACACCAAGGCAGCGATGGTGAACCCATTGAACTCACAAATTCTCTCCCGCCTGTCAGAGATGTGCCAGAAATGTTTGAGCATGAAACTGGTTCCAAACACCCAAATCCAGGAGGCCAAGGCCACCCTCCTCCCGAGGAACGCGCACCTTAGCCCAGCTGACACAAGGTCTTTCTCCAAGGAAGCCCCAAAAATTACCAATAAGATTGTGAATAACTCTGGAAGGCGGAGGAAGGATGAACAACGAAAACCTTGCACACCCCTGGAGAGTTGATGCAGTCAACTCTCTCCTACCGACGAATGATATGGGCTTCTTGGACCAAGCATTGAGAAAGCCACTAATCTGGTCGAGGAGAAGCTCGAACTGAATGATACAAAGGCCATTAAGACTAATAAGGATGCCCAAGTACCGGAAAGGAAACACCCCAACACTGAACCTAGTAGCATTGATGATAGGGCCACACTCAGTGTATGACACCGAGGAGAGGAAAATAGAAGACTTCCCCACGCTTACGCTCAGCCCAGACATCAACCTGAACTGCTTGAGACACCCCATAAGAATCTGGACCAAAAGAAGATCTCAATGTAAGAATAGTACCACATTATATGCAAATATCAAGTGCGAGAGCCTCAAGCCTTCACAATTTTTGTAGAACCGAAAAAAGCTATGGTTGGTCTCCTTCTTGATCAACCTAGAGAGTAACTCCATACATATCACAAAAAAGAGGTGGGAGAAAGGGTCTCCCTATCTAAAGCCACGCTTGCCGGGGAAGAAGCCGTGGATGTCCTTGTTAATCTTGAGCGAATAAGTAGCCATAGTAACACACGCCATGATCTAAGCCAAAAATTTCTAAGAATCCCAAGATGAGTGAGGGCGTACCTCAGGAACTCCCACGAAACAGTGTCATAAGCCTTCGCCAGATCAACATTCAGTAAGCATATACAAGTATCCCGAGTAACACAATACCTCCTCAATAATTCATGCACAAGAAAGATATTGTGAGACATCAACTGACCCTCCACGAAAGCGCTTTGGGCCGGATCGATGAGGGGACCAAAACACTTGGCAAGTCGGATTGTCATGATCTTAGAGATGATCTTGCAAACCACATTGCGACAGGAAATGGGCTGGAACTGATCCACAAGTAGGGGGTCTCAACTTTTGGAATGAGTGAGATGACAATATGGTTGAGTTGGAGAAGGAGCTGATCACTAGAGAATAACTCTTTCACCGCCGCACATAACTCAGGCCCAATAGTCTCCCAAAAGGTCTTGAGAACTTGGTTGTGAAGCCATTCGGACTGGGGGACTGATCGTCCCCAATAGAACACAAGGTGCCCTTGATCTCAAAAATAGACACAGGAGCCTCAAGTGCAATACCATCCTCCACCGAAAACCGTGGGCCCCGGGCAAAGATCTTGGAGTCATGCAAGGAGACCTCAATATCAGTACCAAACAACCCTCTATTGTAGCAACGGAACTTGCCCACAACCTCCTCCATAAATGAAGTGCGGTTCCCATCACACTTGGAGACTGAAGCAATATGGCTATGGAGACCTTTGGACTTCATCAGCGCATGGAAATACTTGGTGCATCTGTCACTCTTGAGTGCATAGGCAGCCTTGGAAAGCTGCTTAAAAAACTATCCTTCACATCATTAAGCCTCTTGGATTTGATTGTAACAGCCTCAACCCTAGCTCTAGCATCTGGTGAATCAATCTGAAGTTGCAAATCATCCAGGGCACGCAAAAGATCGAGGTTGGACTGGGCCGCCCTAGAAGATATATGACTGAATTCATCCTTGTTGAATGTCCACAATGAGGCCTTGAGGCCAAGAAGAAATTTTCCAGCCGGTCTTGGTAAGTGCCACGGATATTGGACACCCACCCTTCCCGGACAACCTCCTCAAACCTAGGATCGGCAACCCCAACATGTTAAAGTACTTGAAGAACCGCTTGCTACTCCCAGATACTTTGCGCGACGTAACAATCCATGGCTTGTGGTCGGAGAGATGCCACGTGTCAGGATAGCTAGTCTCACATAAAAAGTCAAAATTCACCCATGAGGTGTTGATCAACACACATCCAATCTGGCTCCAAATGGTGTGGTTGGACCACGTGAAGAGGGGGGATCTCATTACTACATGGCGCATCAACAAACCCCGTGGCATCTACATGCATCTGCTAAGTCTCTGCACTCGTACATAGTCACTATCTCGCCATTAATCTACTCCTCATTGGCCATCACACAATTGAAGTCCCCCAGAACCATCCATGGAAGATCATAATCAACAAGAAGTCTGTCCACATGGCCCCATATAGGCCTCCTGGAAATCACACTATGAAGCTTGTATACAAAGCACAAACCATACCTCACACCAGAAGTCAAACACATGAGTAGACAACTGATATGCCATACAGAGACGTCCTCAACCACAAAATCAACAGCATGTGGATGCCACATGACCAGAATATGCCCCTACAGCCTAGATGGAAACTGGACGAGTACTTCCACCCTAGGGCCACCCGGATAACTAGCGAATCTAAATCAGAATTGGCACACTTTGTTTCAAATATACCACAAATTCGAACCTCATTATCACGGAGCACACAAGCCCTCTGATATTCCATGCTAGTATATTAATCTGCGACCCAAGCCCGCGGGCATTGCGATTCTGAAATAACGGTGAGGTTGCGTCCTAGAGATGCCCACAACCTCTTTTTGAGCTAACTTGTTTGCTTCTTCCTAGCCTTCTTCTTTGCATTGTTGGACATGCCTCAAGGTTTCATGCATATCGAAGGTCCATCCCCCAATTTACCCCCTCGGCAATGCCTTTGCCCTTGTCAACCATAGTCTAACCGGGGAAACATAACCCCTAATAGAGTTAAAACCACCATCAATCTCAAGACCATCCACCTATCTTACACAGATCTGAAACTATGTATAGGGACCCAAGATTCTTGCTGAAAGACTCACTCTCAATGGATCCACTGGAACATCCCCCCTTCGAGTATCACTCCTCGAGACATTGGTTACTTTTGGCGTTAACACCGGTGCCTGCTTTCATCTTCTTGAAAGTGCATTCCTCAATCATGTGTCCAAATTGTTGGAACTTTGTGATGATAATCTTGGACTTATTCTACGGATCGTGTCAGTTCACTTTCCGAACAAGATAATTCGATCAGATTTACTGCCTGGGTTCCACGAAGTTCTTGCGGGATAATCCAAGAAGGCAATCTGGTTCAGGCAATATGAATGCAGATCAAGAAAGTAGAGAGGGAGTATATTTTCGTAACCCATGTAATTGAGACCGAAACCTCCTTATGTAGAGATAGCAACAGAAAACAGAATCTGGCGGTTGGGCAGTTTTGGCGGTTACATTTTGTTAATAACATAATCGGTTTTTGGCAGTTTTGGCGGTTCCATTCTGTTAATAACAGAATGTGGATTTGCACCGTAGGGGCTCCGCCCCCTACCACTCCCGCGAGGGGCTCCACCCCTTGAACCCGCAAGGGGGCTGCGCCCCCTTGACCCCTGCTCCATATTCGCGGTTGATAACATGTTAACTCAACGAGCGTGCACTCCGCACTACCCGAACTAGTTTCCGAGCCTAACGTGAAATCACATTGGCCTCTAGTAAATCACATTACTACTAAAATGTATTGATGATACTAAAATCACCAACATATCCCCCCCATTTTAGTGTAATCCTTGATCTACTCAGTATATATAATAATATATACAAGTGTATAAACACAAAACATTACGATCAAACAAATACATAAATGAAAATGTCTTGCGATTGAATTTTCATCTTAGTACAATACACATTCCAAATACTCGAGAATCGGGGTGTCGTAACGATTGAACCTGTCAACCCATTTGAACACCTGAAGATATTATACACAAATGTTTCTACAACACTCTACTATTCATACTTGACACTTTACAAGCCATGTGTCCTTATTCATTAATAAGCATATAGGAAGCCAAGTCCTAGCTTCTTGAAGCGGCAAAACTTCATGCTTACATAGGTGGTCCTTTTAGTCTTGCACCTACATTTGCAATTTGTCAAAAGAACCATTAAGAAGATATACTTCAACCTAACCATCACTCGCAGGTCTGAGCACATACCTTGGGAAGATAAACACATGTGCTCCAATCTCTAACTATGGTCTTTCCACATTGAATTCTGCTTCTAACGATGTATTAGAAGGGAATTGGGTATACCATAGCTAGTAGATTTAAATGGACTTTAATCCCATCCCAATCACCGACTTACTCACTAAGTCCCTAGCCAACCCCTTCGTCAAGTGGTCAGCCAAGTTTTGTTGTGACCGAACAAACTCAATGGATATTACCCCATTCATGATTAACTCCCTAATCATACTATGTCTAACACCCAAGTGTCTAGACTTGCCATTGTAAATTTGACTATAAGCTCTAGCCAACGTGGCAGCACTATCACAACGGATAGAAATAGGTGATATTGGTTTAGGCCACAAGGGGGCTTGCACCGTAGGGGCTCCGCCCCTCGACCCCGCAAGGGGGCTGCGCCCCCTTGACCCCTGCTCCGTATTTGCGGTTGATAACATGTTAGCTCAACGAGCGTGCACTCCGCACTACCCGAACTCGTTTCCGAGCCTAACGTGAAATCATATCAGCCTCTAGTAAATCACATTACTACTAAAATGTATTGATGACACTAAAATCACCAACACAAATGTGCAGTACTCCTTACAATACCTCGGTTCATTCTCAAGATGGGACGTGCAAGACAACACTCACCATCATTAAAACCAAGGTGATCTCTCTTCTGATAAGGGCCCCGAAGTTAATCTCAAAAAGGGCCCTAGAATAGGCCCCCCCTCTTTCTGCTCTCAGTAATAAATTCTGTGAACAAGGGCTTACCAACTTTTGAGGCAATCCGAGCTAGCACCTCAGAGGTCCAGTAGTTCTGATCCAAGCCATGGATTCTCACCCACAAGGGAATGGTGGCAATATCCTGCATGTTGAATGTGAATTTATCCGGAATAAGCTTCGGGATGAGCGCTACCATGTATCATGTACAGACCACCTTGGAGCACCTTTTCCTGACCCACCTTAGACTCAAACGAGAAAATCATCCAACCTTCTTGAACTCTATATCTTGCTCTCACACTCCAGGAGGCCATCAATTGCTTGATCATGAAATGACCCGGGTGAAAGCCAACATATTGGCCAAGTAGGGACCATCCCCAGAATGAATGGAGCAGGAGTGCCTCAGAAACTTTAATGGCAACACGGTCAGATCTAGAATCATTATCTGTAAAGACTAGCTTACTACTGTGGCCGTCATTCATGAATATTTTCGATTTCTAGGTCCATGCATTAGCTTTAGTGGAAGTAGGAACATGAGAATTCACATTCCTATTACGATTCACGTTAGAGTTGGCTTTGGAAGATGAAGCCACATGAAACTGAGGAGGTGCTGAGAGAATGGTTGCAGGGATCGCTGGAACATCCCCTTTTTCACATACCCTAGATTGGTAGTCAATGTCTGGATCCTCGGTATTCCGAAGGTTATTCCTCGGATCATTGGAACAGGCCAATATAAATACCTTTGGAGAGGCCGATTCATGCACAACAAGAGGTTCAAGGTCAAGTTCATTTAATGTGGTTGCATTTACACCGTTGACAATGACTGAATTAACACCACATGGATTGGAAATTGGCTAGTTGCATTAACACCCTATGCCTTGGAGAGTGGACTAGCAACATTAACTTCGTGTGCTTGCCGAGTGGGCTAGAAACATTAAAGTCTTGTGTCTTGGAGAATGGGCTAGGAGAATTTATATCAAGTGTCTTAGTAATTGTGCTAGCATAATTCATTATAGCCGTATTCATTCTTGTGACCATGACCGCATTAACTCCATTTAGTAATGCATCATTCAAACCATTGATTGTTACCACATTACATCATTCATTAATGCATCATTCAAACCATTGACCTTAACCACTTTCACACCATTGACCAGGTCGGCGTTCACACCACAATTGGAAGCCAGGGTGGTCGATATGACTGATAGACACGTCTACAAAGCGTCTATAAGCATGGATTTAACACCATTTCACTACATTTATGGGTGATATTAGAACGTATTTAGTCCAAACCATACTTCGATGCTATATATCTTATTTGAGTTACTTTGGAGTTTATTAGAGTCAACAAGGAGGTTAGGAAGAGTGAAGACAAAGACATGCATATCGGAGGTGAAAAACAAGCTAAAGGAGTCAATATTTGGCAGAGGACTCATCGGCGGACGCGGCACATCCATCGGCACCCGCCGATGTGGAATTCGAGCAAGGCCACAAAGAGGTCATTGGTGCCCGCCGATCTCCAAACGGACTTAAAAGACTTAGTATTTTTCCTATATTTTCTGTTGCGATCCTGGGCTGATTTGTTTGTTATTTTCCGAATTTTTATTAAATTATTATTAAGTTTTAGGTTAAGCCTTTAAAAACGCCAAAACTCTATCATTTAGAGAGTTCTCTTAGTCGTTCTTTAGGTTTCTCTTTATCGTTCTGCAGTTTTTGTTTACACTTGAGAGAAAACATTGCTCTTGGGTGTTTCTCCAAAGGTAAGTAATGGTTATTCATTGTTTAATATTTCTAAACCTTGTTATAGAGGGATAAAATCTCAATTTCTTAGTAAACCATTGATTTTTTTTGGTTTGATGTAATTAAGTAATTTCAATTTGTTAGCATGATTTGATTATTTTTCTATGATTTATTGGCTATTGAATTCTGAATTTTAGTGCTAGACTGATCACATAGGATTAAAGTCTTTACTCATAATTGTTAGGATATATTAATGGTTTTTTCCTTGACCTATTCCCTCGAACAAGCATGGACACTTAGATTTGGTTTGAACTATGTCTTAGTGTAGAGAACTGCATTGTAAGCTAGTCGCGAAATGCATATTCCCTGGTATCCTTATCATTAATACTTCCATTGATTTGAAATATAGGTGTTCATCATCATTAATCAATTTGATTAGGTTTAGTATGCTCGGTTTGAGGTGCTAGATACTTTTCGTATATGAGTAGGGTCAAATATGCTAGGTTATGTGTTCTTATGAAATTACAATGATATTCATCAACCAAATAACATGAATTTGATTTACTAATAATCCTCTATAAATAGTTTTAAAAACCATTTTCTCGCTGTTTTTTCATAGTTAGTTTCCAACCAACCCAAAACCCCTTCGTTTTCTAAATAAATTTGTTCCAAATAAGTTTAAATGATGTTGATGCCTCCTATGGGAGTAATCCAAATAAAATTTAGTGAAGTGTAGGAATTAAAAGAGGTCGAGACCTTTAGTCTTGCCTTGTTTACATGAACTGGTTGTTTGTTTGTTTTTATCTAAATTCGACTATTTTATGACCACAAACTATCCACGCATTCATCAAATTGGCACCGTTTTCGGGGAGGCACAAAAAATCGAGAAAAAAAAATTGTTTAAACTTTATTTGAGAATTTCTAAAGTGTGAACCACTTGTATGGTTCATGCTTGTTCTGTTGACTGTTCTCCTATTTCACCCTTTGCAGAGATAGAGCACAAGTTGCACCGTCTAAGGCGAGAGAGTTTTCTAAACCAAAGCGGAGAAGTAGCTGAACACTTGTTCGAAGAGATGGCAGGCTAAACTTTGGAAGTTCTTACCGCACCTAATTTGAGTCTATAACCAAGATCTCTAGCTCTACTTGCGCTCCATGTGGGCCAAAGATTCCAACTGAAAATAGGGGTAGTACATCTACGACCCAAATTCAGCGGATCTGCGCTAGAGGATCCTATCCAACACCTCGAGAAATTCATGGAGGTGTGTGTCAACCTGAGACCGTCAGATATGGACGAGGAGCAAACGAAAATGAAATCCTTCTCCTTCACCTTGAAGGAAGTTGTGAAGGATTGGTAATAGGCGATATCTTGCATAGCGCATCCAGTGGTCGTTAGCGTCGTTTATAGGTGATTTGACAATATTATGGAGTGTACTACTGTAATCCGGACCCCGCAGTGCAAAGGCGTTATTCAAGAGGATTACAAACATTAGAGAGAAGACGAAGAGAAGATTACCAAAAGGACGAAGGCGCTGCCACAGAGGAGAAGGCGCAGCCGCGTAGGGAAACAGAACCCAGGGCGCAACCACGCTCTAGGTGGTGCGACCGCGCTACTGTTCATAAGCCAAGTGACTAGATCTGCCTTGGGCGACCGCGAACTAGGTGGAACGACCGCGCCCCTGTTGGGCCGGGAGCGCAGCCTTGCCTTTCTTACAGGATTCACTTCGGGCCCTTTCCTCCTTTCTGATAGAGCTTCGGGTTGGGCTTTAATATTATTATTTTCTATTGTTAGTTTAAGAATAACTAGTGTTTAGTAGCTTTTCCACCTCATTACATTCCACATTAGATTAATTTTACGTTATTGAGAGAATTATGTCACACTAGTCTGTTTTGCTTTATTCAACAGTTGCAGCCTTCGGATGGTTCGGTTGTAAGACTTCTAACTTAGTTCTTATTCATATTGGATTGTTTCTTCTCTCTTGCACTTAATTGTTTATTGAATTTGATTTATCTGTCTGGCCTGATCATCTAGCTAGATTAGATCTATCCGTATTGCTAGAGTTTGTCTTGTTCTTGTTGAAAGGTCTTATCTATTGTGTAGCAAATCGATTGTATGATCTAGTTGGGATTGTGATTTTGGAGAGAGTTGATTGTGTGTTAAATATCGACTTAAGTATAAGGTACTTCATGCACCTATGTATTCTAGAATTCCTTGCTATTTTGATATTAAATATTGATAGTTTCAGGGTTGTAGTTTAGTGAGGGTTATTAGGACTAGTTGGACGAATAACATACAAGAACAGGTATTAGGACAACCACAGAATATGAATGATAGATGAACTCAAATGTCATTAGGATTCAATGATCAAATTATCTATCCGTTGATTAAATACTTGTCGAATGAAGTGCTTTCTCATTATTACTTTATAAGTTAGTTCATTAGTTGCATACAAAATCCCCGTTTGGTTACTTTAGAGTTGATCACATTAAATACACAAGAATTGATAAGCTGACTCTATGTGGGATTCGACCTTTGCTTGTCTCTTTACTAATGTAGAGTTGCTAGTTAGGATAATTACTTTGATATGGAAAACAACGACCGTTTTGTCCCGTCAAATTTGACGTCGTTGTCGGGGAGTCAAAGATTATTTTCTTGTGTTTTTGGTTTGATTGACTTTGGTGTTGACTAGTGTACGGTCAACACCCGTGCTACTGATCACTTCTTGTTGAGCTAAATCCAGATATCGAGCGGACCATATGTAGGAGTCACAGAGAGAAGAGAGCCAAGTTTGATACAATGGACGGCGATCAACCTAGAGAACAGACTCCTGAGCAGATAGCTCTTGTGGATACCCAATTGCAAATAGCTCAACTAATACAACTAATAGAAGAACAACAAGAGGCACTTGTGCAAGTGAATAATGGTGGTAACCGGACATATAGGGAGCATACTACTCCTAACTTGACACAGCAGCCTCAAGCAGTGATTCTACCACCCCTCGCTTGTTGAGTGACATTCAAGCTGAAGTCTGGGGTGATTAATCTGGTCCCCACATTCCATGGTCTGTTCGGGGAGGACCCGATAATGCATCTCAATCAATTCCACGATATCTCCATGACAACTAAGCCAGTCAATGTTTCTGAGGATCAGATCAAGATTAGAGCATTTGGGTTTACATTGGTATTACCATCTGCCTACTGGATCTAAAGATATAGACAAATTGCATATGGAGCTCTTGAATAGGTACTTCCCAGTTAAGAAAGCTAATGTGCTGAAGAAAGAGATTTCTCAGGTAGATCAGCGAGATGAGGAATTTCAATATGATTACTTGGAGCTTTTCAAGGGTTTGTGTGATAGTTTCCCCTTCCATGAATATGAGTCGGATGATCTGGTACTTTTCTTAACTCAAGGGTTGTTGAATTTGGAAATGAGAATGATTGATGTTGCATGCGGTGGAAGCATTCTAAATATGACCCCTGAGGAAGCCATGGAGAGACTACAAGATATGACAGAAAGTACTAGGAGCTTTGGGAGGACCTACACTAAGAGAACAATGAATGTTGCGAGTTCATAGAATACGGGCATTGCAAATGAGATAGCTAAGATGAAGAACATGATTTCTAGTCTATTGCCAAAAAGTGGGCAACAATCAGCGAGAGTTGTGGAGTATGCTCAAATCTGTCTCACCATTCTGACCAATGCCCTGAGTTACAGAAAGATACATTTGCTGAAGTTAATGTTGCAGGTGGATATGAACCTCCACGTCCTTGGAATGATCAAGAACAGAATAACTATAATCCGAGGTATAGAGACCAACCTGAGAAGCAACATAGGTGGAGGCCTCGTGATCCGCAACCTAGATCTGGACCATCTACTATGGACCTGCTACATTCTTTAACTAAGAACCTCACAACCCATGTCAAAACTACGGAAGCAAGCATCAAGAACCTCAAGGTGAAAATGGGACAATTCGCGCAGACGGTATCCACTCTGGTACAGAATCAATCGAATTCATTGAAGTCTCAGACCGTAGTGAACCCAAACCAGACCACAGTGAACCCGAACATAAGGAATGTCAGTGCCATGACGTTACGGACTGGTCGGAATTCGGGGAAAATTCCAATAGATGAAGATGAGTTCATGGATGAAGAACTTACAGATGCGCGTCCGCTTCCCGAGCCGCGCGCACGCGCAACAACCCTTGCAGACTCGCACAACCTCGCACCCGAAGAGCACAACCACGCCATGGACTCTGGTGAAGGGCGCGACCGCGTCGACGCTTCTGCAGACGTGCGCGCTCGCGCACCCGAGCAGCGCGACCGTGTCATTACAGACCAACTTCCGAAAACTTGTGCCCAACTGCGCCCAGACTTGCACGCCTGCGCTGACCCCTCTGTCGACCCGCGCGCCCGCGCCCCGTACACATGCATATGCGCCCCTGCTGCTGCTGAAAACGGTCTTCCTCCATCGCTGAATGCCTAGGAAAGTAAACCGGTTTCACCAGTTGATGTCGAGGATAAGATAGATGATCCTCATATTGATTTCAAGCTTAGGCAAAGCAACTATGTGCGACCAAACTTCCCACCACTCGAGACCTTGAAACCTCCGGCACCCTTTCCCGAGGCCTTAAGAGACACAAGGAAACCGGAGAATGATAAGGAGTTGTTTGAGACTTTCAATAAGTGCGAGGTAAACATCCCTTTACTCATGTTAATCCAGAGTATTCCTCGTTATGTGAAATTTTTGAAGGAACTATGCACGCTCAAGAGGAAATAAAAGTTGAAGGGAAGTCACAAGGTCGCGGTAAGTGAAAGTCTCACCTATCTTCCAAAAGCGTATTCCTAAGAAGTACAATGATCCAAGTATGGTAAGTATTCCTTGTCGTATCGGTGATACTAACTTTGATAAAGCTATGCTTGATTTGGGTGCTGCTATTAATGTGATTCCATACTATCTATGCAAGCATCTAGGATTAGGACCTTTGCATGAAACTGGTATACTAATTCAACTGGTTGATGGTCAACTATTCATACTAGGGGAATGGTTGATAATGTGTTGGTTATGGTGGATAGATTAGTCTTTCCTACAAACTTTTTTATGCTAGATATGGAGCATGATAGGCAAGCCGCGCCTATACTCTTAGGTAGACCTTTTATGAGAACTGCGAGCACAAAAGTTGATTTAGCTAGTGGGTATTTATCCTTAAAGTTTGATGGGGATGTTGTGAAGTTTAATATCTTTGATGCTATGAAACACCGCGTAAAGGATGTTGCTTGTATTTGTGCTATTGGGGCGCTTGATCCCATTGGGGATATAAATGATGTTGAGGTGTGTTTGGCCGGTGGGCCCCTGTTACTGACTTTAGAGGGCGACAAGCTTCCCCCTCCTTCTTATATTATACAGGCACCAAAAGTTGAGCCTACGTTACCTCCAGGACACTACAGGGAAAAGAAGAAGTCTTGGTACGACAAGTGAATAAGGAAGAGAAAAGGAATCAAATCGTATTATGTGAGGAAGGATGAGATGGCTCTTGAAGGACCAAGTGTTGGATGATAGAGAGCTAGAAGTCGAGCCTACGACTTTAACCAAGGCGCTGCTCGGGAGGCAACCCGAGGAATGAGGTATTTTTCCACTTTCACTCATCTTTTATCTTTGTTCTTTAGTTCACGGTAGGGAAATTGTGTACTTCAAGTGTGGGGGAGGGAAATGATCTTATTATGTTTGCTATTTTCGTTCAATTTTTAATATTTGAGTTTGTTTTTATGTTTGTTTTTTATTTTGGAGTCGATTATCATATTTCCCCCATTTTGGTGCTTTGTGGACTCTTATAATGGTGCATTGATTTTGAATCTTTTTAATATGCTTTAGATGTTGATATTACAATTGTTCTATGAAGATGATATGATTTATCACATTGAGGACTTTGACTTGAGCATGTGGACTATGATTAGGATGCATTAGGACCAATACTAGAATTGCACTTTTACCCTCTCATCTCTAGTTTTATCATGTTGTTCATATTATTTCGCTTCCATATTTTTTCATTTCAAAAATGCATAAAAAGAGAATAAAGGGTAGGCGAGATCCTAGCGTAATAAGTCGGAAGAGCATGCAATCTCCGTGGTGTGAAAGATCACTTCGGGTTCGATCCTCCATGTCAACGCAAAGAGTTTCATTAGTTGGCCCGGACTGTAAAACAGACGGATCCGACACCTAAATAAGTGGTTTTAGAGAAGAAAATACATGAATAAGTGAATAGAATGAAAAGAAGCAACAAAAGTCTATGGTACCTATTGCTTGGGTTGAGTTGTATTTTTGTGCTTTTAAATGTGTTGGAGCTTGTGATATCTTATCATAGATTATGAAGTATGTTAGGAAAAGAAATTGTCGTTTGTTTGATCTTGCGTTATTATCCTTCATATGTCACTTGGATAGAGACAACTTTTGCATATTTTATGGAATAAATTTTCATGCGCTTGTGTAGGACAAACATAGTTCAAGTTTGAAGGATTGTTGATGCCATGACGTGTGGGTTAGTCTAAAGTCGTTTTGAGTCTTGCATTGTTTAGCTTTTATAGATTTTTGGTAGAGTCGGAGTCTACGACCGTGCTTTAATGATTGCAGGTACTTTGGAGCTGAAATGTTGATGATGACCACTGCTATCAAGTTTTTCCATGCTAGTTGAGATCGATGTGCAGAATGGAGGAGTGAAATTTACTGCAGCATACTCGAGGACAAGCAAGGTCTAAGTGTGGGGGTATTTGATAGGCGATATCTTGCATAGCGCATCTAGTGGTCGTTAGCATTGTTTATAGGTGATTTGACAATATTATGGAGTGTGTTACTGTAATCCTGACCCCGCAGTGCAAAGGTGTTATTCATTAGGATTACAAACATTAGAGAGAAGACGAATAGAAGATTGCCAAAGGGATGAAGGCACGACCATGCGGGAGAAGGCACAGTCGCGCAGGGCAACAAAGCCCAGGGCACGACCGCGCCCTAGGTGGCACGATTGTGCTACTGTTTGCGAGGCAAGTGACAAGATCTGCGTTGGCGCGACCGCGACCTAGGTGGAACGACTGTGCCCCTGTTAGGCCGGGAGCGCAGCCTTGGCCTTTCTTACGAGATTCACTTTGGGCCCTTTCCTCCTTTCTAATAGAGCTTCGGGTTGGGCTTTAATATTATTATTTTATATTGTTAGTTTAAGAATAAATAGTGTTTAGGAGATTTGCCACCTCATTCCATTCCACCTTAGATTTATTTTACGTTATTGAGAGAATTATGTCACACTAGTCTCTTTTGCTTTGTTCAACAGTTGCAACCTTCGGATGATTCGGTTGTAAGACTTCTACTTTAGTTCTTATTCATATTTGGATTGTTTCTTCTCTCTTGCACTTAATTGTTTATTGGATTTGATTTATTTGTCTGGCATGATCATCTAGCTAGATTAGATCTATTCATATTGCTAGGGTTTGACTTGTGATTGTTGACAGGTCTTATCTATTATGTAGCAAATCGATTGTATGATCTAGTTGGGATTGTGATTGTGGATAGAGTTGATTGTGTGTTAAATATCAACTTAAGTAAATGGAACTTCATGCACCTATCTATTCCCGATTTAATTTCTGCTTCGCTATTAAATCTTGATAGTTTTAAGGTTGTAGTTTAGTAAGGGTTATTAGGACTAGTTGAACTAATAACTATACAAGAACATGGATTAGGACAACCATAGAATATGAATTGTAGATGAACTCGAATGTCATTAGGATTCAATGATTAACCTATCTACTTGTTGTGTGAATACTTGTTGAATGAAGTGCTTTCTCATTATTACTTTACAAGTTAGTTTTTTAGTTGAATACAAAACCCCCCTTTGGTTACTTTAGAGTTGATCACAAAAAATACATAAGAATTGATAAGCTGACTCGCTGTGGGATTCGACTCTTGCTTGCTGCTTTACTAGAATAGAGTTGCTAGTTAGAATAATTACTTTGATAGGGCAAACAACTATCGTTTTAGCCCCGTCAATTGGTATCACATCCTTTTACCGGGTAGTGTTATGAATTAGGTGGACATGAGGAGTTATTCCTAGTGAAATACTTCCCCACCATCAAATCTAATGCTCAAAAGTAACAAATATGAAACATAGAGCAAGAGGGTAATGAATCTCTTTAAGACTACTTGGAGAGATTCAAGGAGTTGACCAAAACATGCCCCCTAACATGGGTATCAAGGCCATGACTTGTTCTTATACTTGCACAATGGTCTTCACAAGGATGATCGGCGTATAGTGAATGCAACTTGTCAAGGAAACATCCTAGGCCTTACAACTCAACGACCATGAAAATATTCACTACACTTGTGGATGATTCAAGACAATATAATGGGAGACGAAGAAGAAATGTGTCCAGCTCTACCCAAGCCAAATCCGAAAAAGTGGCGCTACTCAAAGAGGAAATCAGGATATTTAAGCTTCAGGGCACAAATCGCCATGTAAAGGCATGTGAAGCATGCGGGGTGATCTACATCCCACAGACGCGTGTCCGTCTTTCCAAGAGGAGATAAACACGGTTGTCTTCCAACATGGCATGCCAAGGCCTCTATATCAATGTCAAAGCAACCAACCATGGAGAAACCGCCCGAATCTTAGGTGGAATAGCACCGAAAATCAGCTAAATCCCCCCCCCCCCCCATCAAAACCATCAATCTTATGACGAGATCATTCGTGCACTGGGTGCGAGCAACACCGGTCTGCAAGGTGGGATCAAACAAGTCACAATTTCCGTCATCAAGATAAATGATACGGTGAACACATTACAGAAGCAAGTAAGTCACATTACCGACACCATAGGGCAATTGTAACAACAAGTTTCGGGGCGTCTTCCATCCCAAACGGAGAAAAACCCCTACATTCTCAATGTGAGTGTTTGGACTTGTATGGTGATGATATTGATGAGGAGGGAAATATGTTGAGGAGAAAGACGAGATGCCAAGCCTTGACAGCTCGTTGAAAAAGAGGAAAAATCGGACAGAGACCTCATCGGCGCCCACCGACAGAACATCGGCGCCCGCCGATGCCCAGGCATGATAGCCTTAAAGTATAGAAAGATCTTCGATGGTCGTGGAAAAGATATAGACACCCACCAAGTGAAGGATCCATATTTTGGAAATTTTGGCAAAGAAAACAGAGAGTTCATCGGCGCCCGCCGACAGTTGCCGATTAGAGGAGGCAAATGTTGAACTGAGTTTCACAGAAAATAGACACCTCATCGGCGCCCACCTATAGTCCTTCAGTGCCCACTTATCTCTTACTGAGGAATTTGAAGCTTCCACTTCTCAATTAAGTACGGGTTGGATGTTATATGTAATGGTTTGTTCCCAACTAAGAAAGCTTTCGATGGAGGTAAAGATCCTTTCGACATTGCTACCCGAGACATAAAGTAGAATGATGATAGCCCGACTACTCTAAGTCAAGAACTTCTTGAGATGCGCCAAAACCTTGACAACTTAGAGAAAGACATAGCATCTTTTAGAGCGACATATGAGGCTAAACGAAAGGAGGAAGAGCAACTCCAGAAAGAAGAATCCCGCATTCACAAAAAAGCTCACGAATGCCGGGTATATATTGAGTTGATGGAGAAAGGATTCGGGTATGAGTGATAAGGACCAAAACTACGTCAGGAGGAAACCAGGAGAAGAGCATGAGCTTGATTCCGGTGACCGAGGGTCTACTCTAGGTGTAAGACCCCATGATGATGGATATGAGCTCAGAGAATCCAACTTCAGCGATGAGAAATCACCTAATGTTTGTCGTTGTCTTGCTTTTGAGAGTGACAAATCGAACGATACACACTATGAGACACTTCAAGTCTCGGACGTCCTTATCGACCAATCATTATAACCTGCAAGTCCGAGGATAGTGGTTCGACACACCCGAGCAACCATCACAAGCCACTTGAGCTAAACACTTCCTCTTCGGACATCGATGAATTAGTGCATTCCTATGTCGTACGACGCGTTACAAAAATCAATTGTGAGGACAATAAGGAGCCCCGTGGAGATGAGACGTCATATGAGGCGGAGTTGTCATCAACTCTCAAAAAGTTGGAAATCTACGAGACGAGAGGAGTTTGATTGAGACGTTTAGCGACGCCGAGGAAGGTTCTCCCCTCTACACATAAATGATGATAAACCCAGTCACTACATGTATTCTAGATGAGATCGCGACCAACAAGAAGAAGAAGGAGCAAAAGGCTCTCAAATGGAGGAAGAAGAATGCGTACAACATGCCCACAAAGGATGAAGACCCCCGGATGTTCACAATTCCAATCAACGTTGGGAAAATGGATATCGACCGCGCTCTACTTAATCTAGGAGTCCAGTTATGTCCTTCCTTCTTATTTATATTATATCTTGGTCTAGGTCCAATGTAATTCACTAGAGTAGCTATTCAATTGGTCGATAAGACCAACAACTCCCATTAGGTAAATTGGAGAACGTATGGGTCCGTGTGGGTGAGTTTACTTTTCCCACGTGTTTTGACGTTATGGAAATGGAGTACGAATCTAAGGCAGTGCCCGTAATTCTAGGGAGACCGTTTATGAAAACCGTGAGTGTAGTTATAGATGTGCGAGTAGGCACAACTAATTTGGGAGTCAGTGGAAACACCGTACATTTGTAATGGACGATACGACTATCGATAACCCATAGATTCATTCCCTTAAAGGGATTAATTAGTTGTGCTAGGATCGAACACCGGACTAGTTTTCCCCGAAGGATCTAGTCCTCGAAATGTTGATTCACTTGTGCAGACTTAGCACAACACTAATAGGACCCCGCAACAAGCTAAGTGTGTGGAAACCGAGAAGAAGTCTGGATCCAAGGAAAGCAAGCCTCGGAAGAAACGCCAACAAGGGCATACTTGTAAAGCTACGAGTTCAAATAGACTTCAAATTTGGCGAGTGAAAGCTCCCAAATGCGTGGACGACAATCCCGTGAGTTAAGCTACACAAGAGTTGAGCCATGACTCTAAACAAGGCACTTCTCAAGAGGCAACCCGAGCTGAGGTAATTTTACTTTTTCTTATTTCTCTTAGTTTAGATTGAGATTTTTTTGAATTTGTAGGTTAAATCAAGTTATTGAGTCATTTTCCGCAAAACAATTTTCTGAGCTTTATTGTAAAAATATCGTTGTCTTTTGAACCAAATTTTTGAAAATGGAGTGAAAGCAAGGTTTTGTGAGAAAAATATGATTAGTGTGAAAAAGACATGTGCAATAAAAAAATAAAGCAAAAAAGAATAGAGAGGAAAGAAAAACAGAAACGAAAAATATATATTGTGGGATCAAGGTAAGATACGTGGGAAAAGTCATTGAGCGAGAAAAAGAAAGCGAGTAAGGAAGTGTTCTTAGTGTGAGATGGTCCATGAGATCGAACCGAAAAATAAGAGAGTTGTGAAAATAAAGAGTTGAAGAGTGTGTGCATTTTTGGTGAGGATTCCTGGAAATTAAAGTCGAGACACAAAATTTACCAAAATGCCACTGCCCTCTTCATCTTCTTCCTTCCCCCACCAATTTTCCTAAACCCTTACCACACTAATACACATTTCTTCTATTTCCTTCCAATTCACCACCATATCCCTCTCCCAAATTACACCACAAAAGTAAATATTCACTTTTCTCTTCCACATAGCAAATTTTCACTTTCCTCTTCCACATTCACGAGCTCCAAACCTGGATTTCTGCAAATGCACTATCGGTGCTCGCCTATCACCATCGGTGCCCGCCGACCGTACCTTCGAAGTTGAAATTCTCAAATTCTGACCAAAATTCGAGCCCGAAACACGTACCACTAGCTTCTTCTTGCACCGATCTACGTTTTGAGGATTGATTTGGCTCGTTTGGAGGTTGTTTGCACCCCTATTGAAGGTTTTTAGAGTTCATGAGTTTTCGCTTCGTTGTCGGCTCCCGCCTATAGTCATCGGCACCCACCGATCCACCGATCTCTCCTAGCGGCCGCACTAGTTATTCACAAGCTTTCCAAGCAACATTGGTGCCCGCCAATCTTTGTTTGTGCCCGCCGATACTCATCCGCTCCCGTCGATATACCCTCTGTCATGTAACACTCTCTTTGCCAAGCTTTTTACGTTTCCTAAATTCAATTATGAGTATCGCACACCGAACTTCGTCATCCGAGACTAGTCCAAGCCACGGGCCCGCCAAGAAAAAGGCTAAGAGAGTCGAGACATCACCAATAATGAGTGCGAACAAGACATAATGAGCATGATGTTCTTTGACAAGTACTTCTGTCGGGAGTTAGGGATTGAACGTTGTTTGCGAGAAATGTTAAATCATGCCAGGTTGGGTGAATTCTACGAGTTGAGCAACCTAAAATATGTGAGTTGGATGCAAGAGTTCTTATAGAATATTTGTATCAATGAAAGCTCCAGGACAATCAAGTTCAACTTGGAGGCACCCGCTCCTTTATCTGTTGGAGAGAACGGTCATTATGACTTTTGGTTCCGGTCCACGAGTGTGAACTACAACTCACACGTTTCAAAATATAATTATTTGTGGTCGCACCCTTGCATTCGTCTCACTCACAAGGTGATTCTCTTGGCACTCTTTGGCCAACCATAGGTCAATAAGATTGTCATTTCTGATTTCAAGGCGATGTGGGCATTTGCGTTGAATGGAACCACGGTTGTGTATTAGGTCAGTCTATTTTTGAAGAGTTGCTTGAAGTTCCAGTGCGCGACGCCTAGACGTATTTGCATTGGTGGCATGATTACTTTGATTGGGGTTTTTCTACAGCTTGGTCACCCCAATGAGGAGCCGGTGAGTCACGATCCTCAGTTTAACGTTGTCCGAATGAGGGATTTCCATATGCTTCGGACAGACATTGTGCATTAGCAGGGAAAAGACCGGGAGGTCCACTCTTATATTTTTAGTGATGGGACATGTATTTGTTTGTTTTCCCTAGGCCCGAACCTCTGCCTTATTCTGGCGAGAACTATGCAGAGTGGGACCTTAGTCACTTGGCAGGCATCTATCAGCCTCCACCGCCTCCTTCACCAGCATCAGCGTAGTAAGACCACAGTTGTATGGCATATGAGCGAGTTCAGGGCACGGGTCATCCCTTCACTGACCATTCCACGATCCAGGAAACACATTGGGCTGCTCGGGATACTCGCTGGGCTACGCAAGATGCTTGTTGGTCTACACAAGACACTCATTAGACCCATTAAGATGAGCAGATGCAACAAAATATGCAGATGATGCAGAACTGGGACGCTTTTGCTATGTCCCAGTATCCTGACTATCCACCACCACCACCATAATAGTAGCGGTATTCTTCTATTCTCCCCTTGTTCTTATTTATGTTCAATATTATCCTTGAGGACAATGCTTATTTAAGTGTGTGGGGTAGATTTATATTCGTTACTTGTACATATTCTC